>NC_092778.1:67591600-67891600 GCF_047496795.1 Chiloscyllium punctatum | reverse complement strand
GAGGACTGCACAAGGTCTTCAAGGTGATGTTATTTGCAGAATATTGCTGCCTCTTGACCTGGGAGGTAGAGGTTATGGGTGAAGGGAGTGTTTCCAAATCAAATGTTGAAAGGAATAAATCGCGCTGTAGCTGATGGTTTGTTCCAATGAAGTAGGTGAGGGAGGATCTGGATCATGGTTTTAAATTGCATGAGTCCCAATCCAGGTTAGCTTTACAGAGATGGTTAATTTTGTGGAGAATACCTTGCTGGTTTGTGTATGGACTGTATTGAGGGGGCTCAGAGATCACCATTAATCAAAGCTAGGTGCAGAATTGTCAAAGTCGAAGTGTGTGAGGATATTCCCGGAAATACATCCAGGGAAGTGATTTGGGAGGAACTGAGAAATAAGAAAAGGATGATCACCTTATTGGGATTGTATTATAGACCCCCCCAATAGTCAGAGAGAAATTGAGAAACAAACTTGTAAGGAGATCGCAGCTATCTGTAAGAATAATAGGGTAGTTATGGTAGGGGATTTTAACTTTCCAAACATAGACTGGGACTGCCATGGTGTTAAGGGTTTAGATGGAGAGGAATTTGTTAAGTGTGTACAAGACAATTTTCTGATTCAGTATGTGGATGTACCTACTATAGAAGGTGCAAAACGTGACCTACTCTTAGGAAATAAGGCAGGGCAAGTGACTGAGGTGAAAGTGAGGACTGCAGATGCTGGAGATCAGAGCTGAAATGTGTTGCTGGAAAAGCGCAGCAGGTCAGGCAGCATCCAAGGAGCAGGAGAATCGATGTTTTGAGCATAAGCCCTTCTTCAGGAATGAGGAAAGTGTGTCCAGCAGGCTAAGACAAAAGGTAGGGAGGAGGGACTTGGGGGAGGGGCGTTGGAAATGCAATAGGTGGAAGGAGGTCAAGGTGAGGGTGATAGGCTGGAGTGGGGTGGGGGCAGAGAAGTCAGGAAGAAGATTGCAGGTTAGGAAGGCAGTGCTGAGTTCGAGGGATTTGACTGAGACAAGGTGGGGGGAGGGGAAATGAGGAAGCTGGAGAAATCTGAGTTCATCCCTTGTGATTGGAGGGTTCCTAGGCGGAAGCTCTTCCTCCAACTGTCGTGTTGCTATGGTCTGGCGATGGAGGAGTCCAAGGACCTGCATGTCCTTGGTGGAGTGGGAGGGGGAGTTGAAGTGTTGAGCCACGGGGTGGTTGGGTTGGTTGGTGCTGGTGTCCCAGAGGTGTTCTCTGAAACGTTCCACAAGTAGGCGGCCCTGTCTCCCCAATATAGAGGAGGCCACATCGGGTGCAGCGGATGCAGTAAATGATGTGTGTGGAGGTGCAGGTGAACTTCTGGCGGATATGGAAGGATCCCTTGGGGCTTTGGAGGGAAGTAAGGGGGGAGGTGTGGGCACAGGTTTTGCATTTCTTGCGGTTGCAGGAGAAGGTGCCAGGAGTGGAGGTTGGGTTGGTGGGGGGTGTGGACCTGACGAGGGAGTCACGGAGGGATTGGTCTTTTCGGGATGCTGATAGGGGAGGGAAGGGAAATATATCCCTGGTGGTCGGGTCCATTTGGAGGTGGTGGAAATGACGGTGGAGGATACGCTGCATATGGAGGTTGGTGGGGTGGTAGGTGAGGACCAGTGGGGTTCTGTCCTGGTGGCGGTTGGAGGGCCGGGGCTCAAGGGCGGAGGAGCAGGAAGTGGAAGAGATGCGGTGGAGGGCATCGTCGACCACGTCTGGGGGGAAATTGCAGTCCTTGAAGAAGGAGGCCATCTGGGTTGTACGGTATTGGAACTGGTCCTCCTGGGAGCAGATGCGGCGGAGACAAAGGAATTGGGAATATGGGATGGCGTTTTTACAGGGGGCAGGGTGGGAGGAGGTGTAGTCTAGGTAGCTGTGGGAGTCGGTCGGTTTATAGTAAATGTCCGTGTTGAGTCGGTCACCCGAGATAGAAATGGAGAGGTCTAGGAAGGGGAGGGAGGAGTCTGAGACGGTCCAGGTAAATTTGAGGTTGGGTGGAAGGTGTGAGTAAAGTGGATGAACTGTTCAACCTCCTCATGGGAGCACGCGGCAGCGCCGATACAGTCATCGATGTAGCGGAGGAAAAGGTGGGGGGTGGTGCCAGTGTAGCTGCGGAAGATGGACTGTTCCACATATCCGACGAAGAGGCAGGCATAGCGGGGGCCCATGCGGGTGCCCATGGCTACTCCTTTGGTTTGGAGGAAGTGGGAGGATTGGAAAGAGAAGTTGTTCAGAGTGAGGACCAGTTCAGTCAGTCAAAGGAGGGTGTCGGTGGGAGGGTACTGGTTGGTACGGCGGGAAAGGAAGAAGCGGAGGTGACTGAGCTGTCAGTGGGGGAGCACTTTGGGGCCAGCGACCATAATTCTATTCGTTTTAAAATAGTGATGGAAATGGATAGACCAGATCTAAAAGTTGAAGTTCTAAATTGGAGAAAGGCCAATTTTGACAGTATTAGGCAAGAACTTTCAAAAGCTGATTTAGGGGCAGATGTTCGCAGGTAAAGGGACGGCTGGAAAATGGGAAGCCTTCAGAAATGAGATAACAAGAATCCAGGGAAAGTATATTCCTGTCAGGGTGAAAGGCTGGTAGGTCTCGGGAATGCTGGATGACTAAAGAAATTGAGGGTTTGGTTAAGAAAAAGAAGGAAGCATATGTCAGGTATAGACAGGATAGATCGAGTGAATCCTTAGAAGAGTATAAAGAAAGTAGGACTATACTTAAGAGGGAAATCAGGAGGGCAAAACAGGGACATGAAATAGCTTTGGCAAATAGAATTACGGAAAATCCAAAGGGTTTTTAAAAATACATTGAGGACGACAGAGTAACTAGGGAGAGAATAGGGCCCCTCAAAGATCAGCAAGGCGGCCTTTGTGTGGAGCCACAGAAAATGGGGGAGGTACTAAATGAGTATTTTGCATCGGTATTTACTGTGGAAAAGCATTTGGAATATATAGACCGTAGGGAAATAGATGGTGACATCTTGCAAAATGTCCAGATTACAGAGGAGGAAGTGCTGGATGCCTTGAAACACAAAAAAGTGGATAAATCCCCAGGAACTAATCAGGTGTACCCTGGAACTCTGTAGGAAGCTAGAGAAGTGATTGCTAGGCCTCTTGCTGAGATATTTGTATCATCGATAGTCACAGGTGAGGTGCTGGAAGACTGGAGGTTGGCAAACGTGGTGCCACTGTTTAAGAAGGGCGGTAAAAACAAGCCAGGGAACTACAGGCTGGTGAGCCTGACCTCGGTGGTGGGCAAGTTGTTGGAGGGAATCCTGAGGGACAGGATGTACATGTATTTGGAAAGGCAAGGACTGATTAGGGATAGTCAACATGGCTTTGTGTGTGGGAAATCATGTCTCACAAACGTGATTGAGTTTATGAAGAAATAACAAAGAGGATTGATGAGGGCAGAGGGGTCGATGTGATCTATATGGACTTCAGTAAGGCATTCGACAAGGTTCCCCATGGGAGACTGATTAGCAAGGTTAGATTGCATGGAATATAGGGAGAACTAGCCATTTGGATACAGAACTGGCTCAAAGGTAGAAGACAGAGGGTGGTGGTGGAGGGTTGTTTTTCAGACTGGAGGCCTGTGACCAGTGGAGTGCCACAAGGATCGGTGCTGGGCCCTCTATTTTTTACATAAATGATTTGGATGCGAGAAAAGAGGTACAGTTAGTAAGTTTGCAGATGACACCAAGATTGGAGGTGTAGTGGACAGCAAAGAGGGTTACCTCAGATTAGAACAGGATCTGGACCAGATGGGCCAATGGGCTGAGAAGTGGCAGATGGAGTTTAATTCAGATAAATGCGAGGTGCTGCATTTTGGGAAAGCAAATCTTAGCAGGACTTATACACTTAATGGTGAGGTCCTAGGGAGTGTTGCTGAACAAAGAGACCATGGAGTGCAGGTTCATAACTCCTTGAAAGTGTAGTTGCAGGTAGATAGGATAGTGAAGAAGGCGTTTGGTATGCTTTCCTTTATTGGTCAGAGTATTGAGTACAGGAGTTGGGAGGTCATGTTGCAGCTGTATAGGACATTGGTTAGGCCACTGTTGGAATATTGCGTGCAATTCTGGTCTCCTTTCTATCAGAAAGATGTTGTGAAACTTGAAAGGGTTCAGAAAAAACATAAGGATTTTGCCAGGGTTGTAGGATTTGAACAGGCTGGGGCTGTTTTCCCTGGAGCATTGGAGGTTGAGGTGTGACCTTATAGAGGTTTACAATATTATGAGGGACATGGATAGGATAAATAGAGTCCGGAACTAGAGGGCATAGGTTTAGGGTGAGAGGGGAAAGATATAAAAGAGACCTAAGGAGCAACTTTTTCACGCAGAGGGTGGTACGTGTATGGAATGAGCTGCCAGAGGAAGTGGTGGAGGCTGGTATAATTACAGCATTTAAAAGGCACCTGGTTGGGTATATGAATAGGAAGGGTTTGGAGGGATATGTGCCAGGTGCTGGCAGGTGGGACTAGATTGGGTTGGGATATCTGGTTGGCATGGACGGGTTGGATCGAAGGGTCTGTTTCCATGCTGTAGGTCTTTATGACTCTATGACTCTATGACTGGGACTGGTTGTGATTGTGCATTGGGGTCAAGAGGGAATTTCTCAGATTTTGAGACTGGCCTTCAGGATGTGAGTTTAGTTTGTGAACAATGGACTGGATGGACTAGGAAGGCTTTTCCACTGTGTGATGGTAAGTACTGTGATAGAGTCAGACAGCACAGCAACAGACCCTTCAGTCAGTTGAGCTTTGACAAAGGGTCAGTTAGACTCGAAACGTCAGCTCTTTTCTCTCCTTACGGATGCTGCCAGACCTGCTGAGATTTTCCAGCATTTTCTCTTTTGGTTTCAGATTCCAGCATCAGCAGTTATTTGCTTTTATCCCTTCAGTCCAGTCCATCTGTGCCAACCAAGTTTTCCAAAGTAAACTAGTCCCACTTGCCTGAGCTTGGCCCATTTCCCTCTAACCTTTTCCTATTCATGTATCTGTCCAAATGTCTTTTAAATGTTGTAACTGTACCTGCACCTACCCCTTCCTTTGGCAGGTCATTTCAGATTTGAACCACCCTCTGTGTAGAAAGTTGCCCCTCAGGTTCCTTTTAAATCTTTCTCCTCTCACCTTAAAAGTATGACCCCTGGTTTCGAACTCACTCACCCTTGGGAAAAGACCTTTGCTATTCACCTTATCTATGCCCATCATGATTTTATAATGATGACCTCTCGACCTCCTATGCTCCAGTGAAAAACATCCCAGCTGACCCAGCCTCTCCTTATAGCTCAAACCCTAAAGGGCATCTGTGAACAAGATGGGGTTTTCTGATTATCTACAATGATTTCACAGCCATCATTAGACACTTACTTCCAGATTTTTAAAATATAAAATCCAAAAAAAAATTGTAATCTCAACGAGTTGCTGGCTGCAAATCATGTAAGTAAGCGGCAACACAAGTGGAGTTGTGATGGATATTCAGTGTTGTGAATCAGGCGGTGAAAACCGAATGGGTTGGACCATGATTTGAGGAGGCGAAAGTAAATACTGCAGATGCTGGAGATTAGAGTCAAGAGTATGGTGTTGGAAAAGCACAGTAAGTCAGGCAGCATCCGAGGAACAAGAGAATTGACGTTTTGGGCAAAAGCCCTTCATCAAGAATGGGGGTGATGAAGAGCTTTTGCCCGAATCGTCGATTCTCTTGTTCCTCAGATGCTGCCTGACCTGTTGTACTTTTCCAGCACCAATCTCTTGACTCATGATTTGTTGCTGTAACAACTGATGTTCCACATCCTGTGTTTGGTTATTGAAGTGTTAAATTTCAGAACGCCTTGTTAATTATTGAAGCCCCAGGGTAATTCATTAACATTACTGTGTGAGAAAATCGTTGAGTGTATGTGTGAGAGAACTTGTAAATTCAGGTGTCAATGAGTAAGTGAGAGAAAGAGAGTTTAGGAATGTCCATATGTGAAAGAACCTGTTTGTGAGGGTAGGCAGTGAGTAACGATGTGTGATAGGCAGAGCAACTCCCAGTTTCTCCAAATTAGTTCAAATCCTTTGTTGCCGCAGCAATTCTGGTGAATCCCCTCTGGATTCTCTTAAAGAGCCTCAGCCCCTTGGAGGGACTTGAAGCCAGGAAAGCACATAGGAAGGGTTTCAGCAAATGAGTTGCTGCAGAGGATTCAACAGATTGCATTTGAATGAGAAACAGAATGTAAATGTGTGTGGAGATATTTGTGAGTGACGTTGAGCCTATGTGTGCCTGAGATGAGACTGACTGAGCAGTTGAATGTGCTTGAGGCTTTTAGCATGTGTAACACAGAGGGTTCTATTTATTGTCAGCAGGGGGGTAATTCCAAGAGAAAATGCAGTATGATGTCTTTTCTCACTTCAAAGAAACAGATGCAATGATGGAAAGTGCGTTGGAATCCATGGTCTGTTAGGGACCTGTAAACTAAAGTCACTATCATCCAACCATCTCATTACTGAGGGACAATGGGTAGTGGTTTAACCTGAGGGTCACCACATTCTCAGGTGAGGAGAAAGCGTCATGGGAACCTCCACTGAAATGGGAATTGAACCCACGTTGTTGGTATCACAAGCCAGATGTCCAGCCAGCTGTGCTAACCAAGCCCCTAGTATTGGCTGTTACTGGTAAATGATAAATATATGCTCTTTGTCAAAGAAGAGTGGAAGATTTTCTCATTAACTTTTGTAATGATGAGTTCCCTTGACTGGCTTCAGATGGACCTCTTTGTTCTTGTTCTATTAACGTGACTTCCTCCAGGCTCTGTCCCAAGGAAGAGGTTACTTCGAAAAATCTCATCCTTTTGCTTTGCAAGTTTGTGGTATATTTCATGTTCCTAGTGTGTGGTTGAATCATAGTGTTTTTACACTTGGATTTGTGACCTGGGGCTGAACCCTGTGCTTGTTCGCGTGGATGGCGTGATGTTGTAAATGCTGGAATTATGTAGCAGTCAGTCAGTACCTCTGACAAAGGGTAGGTCATGACATTTCAGATGTACACTTTCTTTTGAACACCAGAACTTCTTTTATTTTTTTTCCCAGTTACAACTTTACTGTTGCCAGTATCCAGCATGCTGCTACTTCATTTCAAGTTAAGGATTTTTCGCAGCTGTTCATTTATTTAACTTTTCTTCATGTCCTGCACTGTCCACAATCAGTGAAACATATGCGGAAGCACTTTTTTTTAAGATTAGATTAGATTCCCTACAGTGTGGAAACAGGCCCTTCGGCCCAACCAGTCCACAACGACCCTCCGAAGAGTAACCCACCCAGACCCATTTCCCCTCTGACTAATGCACCTAACACTATGGGAAATTTAGCATGGCCAATTCACCTCACTTGAACATCTTTGGTCTGTGGGAGGAAACCGGAGCAAACCCACCCAGACACGGGGAGAATGTGCAAACTCCACACAGACAGTTGCCTGAGGCTGGAATTGAACCTGGGACCCTGGCGCTGTGAGGCAGCAGTGCTAACCACTGAGCCACCGTGCCGCCCAGAGTTGTTAAAAACAAGCATCGATACAACTTTAAAGTTGATCCTATATTCTTCATCCTTCTTGAATGCTTCTGTCAATAATTTTGATGTTCACAGAATGTTCCAAGCAATAGTGGGCACGGTGGCTCAGTGGTTAGCACTGCTGCCTCGCAGCACCAGGGACTTGGATTCAATTCCACCCTCGGGCAACTGTCTGTGTGAGTTTGCATATTCTTCCCATGTCGGCATGGGTTTCCTCCCACAGTCCAAGGATATGCAGGTCAGGTGAATTGGCCATGCTAAATTGCCAATAGTGTTGGGTGCATTAGTTAGAGGGAAATGGGTCTGGGTGGGTTACTCTTCAGAGGGTCAGTGTGGACTGGTTGGGCCAAATGGTCTGTTTCCATACTGTGGGGAATCTAATCTAATCACATTGAACTGTGCTTTTTTTTATCAGATGCATTCATGAAATAAAATCCTTTATGCAAGAAGCTTGAATCTGAGAGGTATGAACTTTCTGTAGGATGATTGATTAAAATGGAGATCAAATGTGATTTTTTAAATAGGCTTCCAGTTTCCCTGATATGCAGCAAGCATAATTCATTATATTAACACAACCACTGATTGATTGACCATCAAAGTGTTCCTCATTGGATTTTTTGATGTTGGCATTCAGAAGATTGGAAAGAGAAATATCTTCAAATTAAGGAAAGCAATAGCCTTTCACTGCAGCTAAAGGAACCCCCTCAATGTTCACCTTCAGTCTAATAATTGTAGATTAGCTGGAAAGCCAATCATTATAATGAAGTTTTGTTTTATGTCTCTGATGAAAATTGGTGTTGTCACAGCATGCAGCTCACCAGGGGTTTCAGGATACTTTTACAATTTATTTCCTGCTCAACAAATTACTTTCAACTCGTTTCCCTTGGAGTCTGATTGGAAAATAAAATACTCTGTTTTCTTTGATCTTGCTCCTATGTATTCTTGTCCCTCTGCAACGAAGCCACTTGTAAATCGAATTAAAAATCAACAAAATGCTGAGAAGCATGTGGGGCTACAGTTACTTCCCTGAACTTAACCAGCCACTCTGTCTGATCGTGTGGCCATAGTTTTATGTCATGTTATGTGCCAATGTCCTTTATTTTCTCTCTCTGTTTTTGCAACCAAAATTAATCACTTCACAGTCTCTGTATGAATCTGCCACTTGTTTATCCATTCCACTAAGATACATCCCTTTCACATTCTACACTATTCTCATATTTTACAATAATTCCAAGTTTTGTAACATCTGCAAATGTTGAACTTTGCTTTGTATGCCAAGATCTAGATCATTAATATGTGTCAGGAGGAGCAAGGATCCTTGCTGCTGACTCCTGGGAAATCCACAATGAACCTTGCCCCATTCAAAAACTGTCCATCACCCATTGCTGTCTGTTTCCTGTCACTCAATGTTGATTATATGCCACTACTGACCCTTTTATACCAAGATCTGTCACTTATGTTAAATGTCTATTTTGCCAGCAAGTGCTGTTTTAAATTCGATGTCCACCCCATCAATAACAATACCCTCATCACCCTTTTTCTGTTACTCCATCCAGAAACTCAAACAATAGTTAGTGACCCACTTATATTTGTTCCTGAACAAATCTGTGTTGACTTTCCTTAATGAATCTGCATTTGCCCAACTAAGTATTGAGCAGTATGTCAGTAGTCTGACGAGGGAAGGGGCCATATTGGACCTGGTACTGGGGAACGAGCCAGGCCCGGTGGTAGATGTTGCAGTGAGGGATTTCTTTGGGAACAGTGACCACAGTTCTGTAAGTTTTAGAATACTCATAGACAAAGATGAGAGTGGTCCTAAGGGAAGAGTACTAAACTGGACCAAGGCCAATTATATCAAAATTAGGCAGGAGCTGGGAAATGTGGATTGGACACAGCTATTTGAAGGGAAGTCCACATTTGAGATGTGGGAAACTTTCAAAGATAGTGCAGGATAGGCATTTCCCTTTGGAAAGACAAGATTCGTGAACCGTGGATGACAGGAGAAATTGTATGTCTAGCCAAGAGGAAAAGGGAAGCGTACGTATAGTCCAGGCAGCTTAGAACAGAACGGGCCCTGGAGGAATATCAGAAGAGTAGGACCAATCTTAAATGAGGAATCAAGTGGGCTAAAAGGGGTCATGAAATAGCTTTAACGAGCAGAATCCCAGAGCAGTTTATTCTTTATATTAGAAGCAAGCAGGTAACTAGAGAAAGGATTGGTCCACTAAAGGATAATGAAGGAAGGCTGTGTGCTGAACCAGAGAGAATGGGTGAGATTCTGAATGATTACTTTGCGTCAGTGTTCACTGAGGAGAGGGACATGATGAATGTTGAGATTAGAGATAGAGGATTGCTTTGTCTGGATCACGTTGACATAGGTAGGGAAGATAAGTTGGGTAGGCTAGAGGTTATTAAGGTAGACAAATCCCCAGGACTGGATGGGATCTATCCCAGGTTGCTGAGGGAGGCGAGAGAGGAAATAGCTGGGGCCCTGACAGATATCTTTGTAGCATCCTTAAACAGAGGTAAGGTGCTGGAGGACTGGAAGGTTGTTCATGTTGTCCCCCTGTACAAGAAGGTGGTAGGGATATTCCAGGTAACTACGACCAGTGAGCCTGACGTCAATGGTGGGAATGTTGCTAGAGAAGGTCCTGAGGGATAGGATCTATTTATATTTGGAAGAGAATGGACTTCTCAGTGATAGCCAACATGGTTTTGTGAGAGGGAGATCGTGCTGTACCAACTTAATAGAGCTCTTTGAGGAAGTGACCAAGTTGATAGATGAAGGAAGGGCTGTTGATGTCATATACATGGACTTTAGTAAGGCGTTTGATAAGGTTCCCCGTGGTAGACTAATAGAGAACGTAAGGTCACATGATGTGCAGGGTGGCCTAGCTAGGTGGATAAAGAACTGGTTGAGCAACAGGAGACAGAGAGTAGTAGTTGAAGAGAGTTTCTCGAAATGGAGAAAGGTGACCAGTGGTGTTCCACAGGGATCAGTGTTGGGGCCACTGTTGTTTGTGATCTGGAAGAGGGCACTGTTGGTATGATCAGCAAGTTTGCAGATGACACAAAGGTTGGTGGAGTAGCAGAAAGCATAGGGGACTGCAGAGAATACAGGAGAATATAGATAGACTGGAGAGTTGGGTGGAGAAGTGCCAGATGGAGTTCAATCCAGGCAAATGTGAGGTGCTGCATTTTGGGAAGTCTAATTCTAGAGCGAATTATACAGTAAATGGAAGAGTCTTGGGAAAAGTTGATGAGCAGAGAGATCTGGGAGTGCAGGTCTATTGTACCCTGAAGGTTGCTGCACAGGTGGATAGAGTGGTCAAGAAGGCATGTAGTATGTTTGCCTTCATTGGACGGGGTATTGAGTATAAGAGCTGGCAGGTCATGTTAAAATTGTACAAGACATTGGTTTGGCCGCATTTAGAATACTGTGTACAATTCTGGGCACCACATTACCAAAAGGATGTGGATGCTTTGGAGAGGGTGCAGAGGATGTTGCCTGGTATGGAAGGTGCTAGCTATGAAGAGAGATTGAGTAGGTTCGGTTCGTTTTCATTTGAAAAATGGAGACTGGGGGGGACCTGATTGAGGTTTATAAAATCATGAAGGGTATAGACAGGGTGGATAGAGATAAGCTTTCTCCCCAGAGTGAAGGATTCAATAACGAGAGGTCACACTTTCAAGGTGAGAGGTGAAAAGCTTAAGGGGGATACACAAGGCAAGTACTTTACACAGAGGGTGGTGGGTGTCTGGGATGCGTTGCCAGCAGAGGTGGTAGAGGCAGGCACGGTAGATTCATTTAAGATGAGTCTGGACAGATGCATGAGGAGGTGGGGAGCAGAGGGATACAGATGGTTAGGGATTGGGTGACAGGTTTAGACAGTGGATTTGGATCGTCTCAGGCTTAGAGGGACAAAGGGGCTGTTCCTGGGCTGTAAATTTTCTTTGTTCTTTGTTTAACTGTTAATTTTATTCTGAGTTATTGTTCCTAACTGCACCCCCACCATTGAACTAAAACTGATTGGTCTGTAGTTACTAGGTTTGTCTTTTTTGAACAGAAGTACATTTGCAATTCTCCAATCCCTGGCACTACCTGAGCCTAAGGAAGACCAAGAAATGATGTCTCTGTCCCTTTCATTCTCACTTCCCTCAGTATTACATCTCACCTGGACCCAGGGGCTTGTAAACTTTAAGGACATGCAATCTGTTCAATTCCTATCAATGTGAACACCTGTAGAGGCTGCATTTCCTCCTTTATCACATGGTCTGCATTGTATCCAGCTCCTTTATAAACACAATCACAAATATTTCTATTACAAAAATGTATATTTTATTCATAAAAATCATTGATAAGTACATACAAAGACTCTAAATCAGTTCCATACAGACTTTGCAGGGAGAGAAAATAAGAAACAAACTATGGAATTTTGATATTTCTCAAAGCTTCTCTCCAGCTGCAAAAAACAAAGGCATTTCCGACTGAAGTAGAAAAATGTTTATGTTCATTTCAGGAAAGAAGAGGGTCTGACAACCGAACAGACTTCCATTGTCTTTGGCAGACAGACCTCAGACCGTGGTCTTTCCCCACTGCGCTTTAGAACCTGCCCCAGGTTTTAGTGTTTCTCTCAGCACGTACTGATGGAGGCATGTAGCACAGAAACAGACCCTTCGGCCTAACTTGTCTGTGCTGACCAAACACACTAAACTAGCTAAACAATCTAGTCCCACCTGCCAGCACCTGGCCCATATCCCTCTAAACCTTTCCTAGTCATATACCCATCCAGATGCCTTTTCAATGTTGTAAGTGTACCAGCCTCCACCACTTTCTCTGGCAGCTCATTGCATACACGTACCACCCTCAGGTCCCTTTCAAATTTTTCCCCTCTCACCCTAAACCTGTGCCATTTCGTTCTGGACTCCCTGACCCCAGGGAAAAGAGTTTGTCTATTTACCCTATCCATGCCCCTCATGATTTTATAACCTCTATAAGGTCACCCCTCAGCCTCTGACACTCCAGGGAAAACAGCCCCAGCCTATTCAGCCTCTCCCTATAGCTCAAATCCTCCAAACTTGGCAACATCTTTGTAAATCTTTTCTGAATCTTTTCAAGTTCCTGGCCCTGGGAATGTGCCAGTCTGCAACAATCCATCAGCGCTGTGAAAGTGGGTATTGCAGATGCTGGAGATTAGAGTCTGGATTAGAATGGTGCCGGAAAAGCACAGCAGATCAGGCTGTGCCTCCTGCCACTGTGTGAGAATTCCCTTTTCAATCCCTAATAGATCCCCATCCATCTCTTTACCACCTTTTACTATGTATGTGTGTATAGAAAGCCTAGGGATTCAGTTTGATGTTAGCTATTGGCATGATCATGGATCAGAAACTCAAAATCTGGGATTTGGACTTAGTAAGTAAGGACTAAAGCATTTTAACTGCTAATTCCAAAAGGTGCTTTTTTAAAAAAAGAGGGCTGGATGGCATGGTGACTCAGTGGTTAGCAATGCAGCCTTATAGCATGAAGGACACGTGTTCGATTCTAGCCTCGGGCAACTGTCTGTGAAGAGTTTGCATATTCTTCCTGTGTCTGTGGGGGTTTCCTCCCACAGTCACAAAGATGTGCAGGTTAGGGTGAATTGACCATTGGAAATGTGGGGTTATGGAGATAGGGTGAGGTATTGGGTCTGGGTGGGATGTTCATCAAAGGGTTGGTGCCAACTTGATGGGCTGAATGCTCTCTTTCCTCACTGTAGGAATTCTATGGTTTCAGATGTAACTTAACTAGCTGGGGAGAGAGCCGTGGAATTTCAGACATAAAGACATAAAGATGCAAAAGAAACTTTAAACAGCAACCCCTCAAAGGGGCAAAAAGCAAGTGAAAACTGTCTGTAATCAAGAAGCTGCCACAATCCAGAGCAAAGCACCTGTTTGAATTTCACCATGTCCACTGCTCAGTCGCAGCAGGGTGGACTATTTATAAGCACTTTTAAAACTTACTAATGCTTCTTTGACAGCATCTTCTATCCACTTCCATCTCAAAGGACAAGGGCAGCAAATACATGGGAACACCAACCCCTGCAGGTTCCCCTCCGAGCCACTCCCCATCCTGACTTAGAAATATATCGCCGTACCTTCAGTGTCACTGGGTCAGAATCCTGGAATTCCCCCCTCAGGGCTTTCGGAGTGCTGCTCCTTTGTCAGGTGAATTTTAACTAAACCTGTCTATAACCTGGTGTCCTGTGACTGAGTGTGATGTGGTGCTGGGACTTTAAGCTAACACCCCTAAGCTAGGTCTCAATTCTTGTCAACATGACATTTGTGACCAGCCTGTTCCCATTAATTGAACAGCACAGAACATCATTTGACCCACTGTGTTAGCACCAGGAGAGAATTTTCCACCAAATTACTCCCCTATAGACTCTAAAATGCACTCACCATTCCCAAAATACTGTGTTTGTTTCCAGGTGGAGCGCCAACATTATAAACGTGTGCATTCCCTTTACCCAAATCCTTAATATTATTTTCCCTCTCTCTGTGCGGAGTTTAACAGACCTTTTTCAGAATACAAAAACAGCCTCTTGAGCCATGTCTTATTACCATAAAGGGAGGGCTTGGCTGGGGCATGGGGAGCGACGGCAGCACTGAGAGTGCAGAGGAGAGAGATGCAGGAGAGAGTCCTGTGGCTCGGAGCTGGGTGTGGGAGCTAGTCCAAGTGCAGTGACAATGTTCAGCAGCACTCCAGTGGCTCTGACCCTGCCTCTTCTGCTGATTTCTGCAGCAGCTGTTCCCCCGACACAAATTCAAATCAGCCAAGGTAAGTGAAGGAAAACACTTTCTGTAAATATATTGAGAGCCTTTAACAATGAGAGAGTAGCTCAGTCATGTTGGTGAGCACATAGCAGTACAGGAGAGCTGGCAGACTGCACCGTTACAAACAAACCTTTCAGATAGATTATAAGGATCAATTTTCACACTTTATTTTCAGTAAAAAATCTTTAATATGCGATGTGCATAATTTGTACTTCCTAAAAACATATTCAAAAAAACCTAAAGATTTAAACTGGACAGCCGTCTGGCAGAGCGTTTTGTGAGATATTAAAGTGTCAATAACTGAGTGAAGTTGTTTTCTCTGGAATTCAGCTCCCGATTAATGAACAACATTTCAGGCGAATTTTGGGATTGTCACTTTGTGGTTAAAGCTTGGGAAAGGGGCTACACTCGGGACACTGGGAGCTTCTGTCCAGTGACAGGACTATTTTAATCCTTTCCCCAAAAAATAAACTGTAAAAAAGTCTCTCTTCATCATTGGACTGAGTGTAACATGTTTACAAATATCGCTAGATCACTTTATTAATGTATCCATAGCAAGAAGTGGGTTACAAGATCTGGGCACAGCAAGGTTACTTGTTGTTAGTGAAAATGGTTCCTGTTTAATTTCTGCTGTCTGTGGAGATTTAAAAGTTCAACAGATGGGAATTGATCACAGTGACCTGGACTGAGTATGTTAGGAAAGATTTAATAGAACTAACGTATAATATAAAACCATGATTTAGAGATGCCGGGGTTGGACTGGGGTGGACAAAGTTAAAAATCACACAACACCAAATTATAGTCCAACAAGTTTAATTGAAAGCACTAGCTTTCGGTTATCACCTGATGAAGGAGCAGTGCTCTGAAAGCTAGTGCTTCCAATTAAACCTGTCGGACTATAACCTGGTGTTGTGTGATTTTTAACAATATAAAACCACTACATAACCCTTACGTCCACAGTGGAAGTCAAGGCAAGAACTTAGTGGATTCAATATGTTTAAAATGGGGAAAATAATCGGATTTACGATGGACAAATATTTTGAGAGTTTCTCCCCAAACTTTCCAGTATCCAGGTGTGTGTTCGCTGAAATTCCCCAGGTTTTCCCGATTGAGGGACTGGACCAAAGGATCGTAAATGTCATTGTGTTATTTAAGAAGGGAGAGAGGCACAATGAAATCAAGGTAGTGGGAAATGATCGGAATGTATTCAGAGCGACACAATGACTGAGTACAGAGTGGGGTTCAGTGTTATCTGATCGATGAGAGATAACTGGCATTGGTGGATATTTCACATGTGTCACCGGGGGGTGACTGAGTGCTGGCTTTTCGAACACACTTGACAAACTTCTACATCAGCAATTATGAGCGGAATTGAAAGTGCTCTGAGTTTTAGATAACCTTTTGCCACAGAGTTGCTAATTATTTGAGAAGTAAGAGACACAGTGAAGGAATTTTCTGATCAGTGGAATGTGAGACATGTCTTCAGTTTATCAGCAGATTTACAAAAAAACCTAAAATAAAGAAATAAAGTCACAAAATCCAATTACAAGGGGCTGGGGACACCACTTCTGGAGTACTGTGAGCTGGTTTGGGTCCTAGTTTAAGGAAAGATGGTCCTGGAATGGGGGATTGTTTCATGAGCAAAGATTAAGCAGGTTGGGAATCTACTCACTGGAGTTTAGACAAAGGAGAGATGATCTCATTGAAATAAATTGGATTCTTAAAGGGGCTTGACAGGGTCAATACTGAGAGGATGGTTCCCCCGATGGGACAGTCAAGGGGCAGAGGGCACAATCTCAAAATAAAGGCCATGATTCGGAGACGCCGGTGTTGGACTGGGGTGTACAAAGTTAAAAATCACACAACACCAGGTTATAGTCCAAAAGGTTTAATTGGAAGCACTAGCTTTTGGAAGGAGCAGCGCTCCAAAAGCTTGTGTCTCAAAATAAAGGGGCATCAATTTTAGACTGAGGTAGGGAGGAATGTCTTCCCTCAGAGGGTTGGGAGTCTTTGGACCACCTTACCACAGAGAGAGCTGTGGGGGCAGAGTCCTTGTGGATATTGAAGGCTGAGATCAATTCTTCATCAGACGGGGAATCAAGGGGAAAGGGCAGGAAAGTGGATGTGAGGCGTTTCAGATCAGCCACGATCTGATTGAATAGTGGATTAGGGTCGAGGGGCTGAGCACCTTTCTCCTGTTACCATTTCTCTTGGTCTTATGGTCTCAAAACATTGAATCAGGAAGCACTGTACGTTTATAGATGGTACAGGTCAGGTGTGTTGGAAAAAGTAACCATGGCAGCTGGCATTCAATGTGAGAGTGTCAAAACTTTGGATTCAAGATGGCCAACTTGTAAAATTTTCTAAACAGTACAGGATTTGGAACTGTGGAGGGTCAAAGAGATTTATGTGGCATGACCCCAGATTCCACAATGTTACGGCTCAGCTACAGGAAGTAATTGAAAAGGCTTTGGAATGCCAAGTGCAATATGAAAGGGCAGTTTCAGGTGGACAGGGACTTAATCACAGTCCCATGTGGTAAACTGTGCTCTGACACACTACCAGAGCAGATAGGACCTGGACCCAGACCCCCTGGCACAAAGGCATTACTACTACCATTGCACTACATGGATGTAAATAGCAGGTGAGAGATTGGATCCATCAACCTCTAGGCTATAGAACATAGAGCAGTACAGCACAGTGCAGGCCCTTCGGCCCTCAATGTTGGGTTGACTTGTATCCTACTCTAAGATCAAACTCACCGACACACCTTACATTGTACTATCATCCATGTGCTTCTCCAGCAGTCACTTAAATGTCCCGAATGCATCAGACTCTACTCCCACCGCGCTCTGTGTAAAGAACCGACATCTGACATCTCCCCGAAACCTTCATCCAAGTTAGTCAACCAGATGGGTTTTGACAACAATCAGCAATGGTTTCATCATCACCATTAGACTTTTAATTCCAGATCATTATTGAAATGTTATCAGCCCTAATGCTGCAGAACATGGTCTGGATTTCGGGATTAGTCCAATGGCTGTACCACTGGGTTGTCAACCCGTTTATGTTGGATATATTGCAGTGGCTGGGGAAGTAATATTGCCTGCTATCGGGGAATAGTGTAGAATTTTCACAATTAGGCTTTAACAGGTTAACTAATGCAGACAGGTACCACAGATATCTTTTGCATGAAGTTTGAGAGCCATAAGACCATAAGACCATAAGACATAGGAGTGGAAGTAAGGCCATTCGGCCAATCGAGTCCACTCCGCCATTTAATCATGGCTGATGGGCATTTCACCTCCACTTACCCGCATTCTCCCCGTAGCCCTTAATTCCTTGTGACATCAAGAATCTATCAATCTCTGCCTTGAAGACATTTAGCGTCCCGGCTTCCACTGCACTCTGCGGCAATGAATTCCACAGGCCCACCACTCTCTGGCTGAAGAAATGTCTCTGCATTTTTGTTCTGAATTGACCCCCTCTAATTCTAAGGCTGTGTCCACGGGTCCTAGTCTCCTCACCTAACGGAAACAATTTCCTAGTGTCCACCCTTTCCAAGTCATGTATTATCTTGTAAGTTTCTATTAGATCTCCCCTTAATCTTCTAAACTCCAATGAATACAATCCCAGGATCCTCAGCCGTTCCTCATATGTTAGACCTACCATTCCAGGGATCATCCGTGTGAATCTCCACTGGACATGCTCCAGTGCCAGTATGTCCTCCCTGAGGTGTGGGGATCAAAACTGGACACAGTACTCCAAATGGGGCCTAACCAGAGCTTTATAAAGTCTCAGTAGCACATCGCTGCTTCTATATTCCAACCCTCTTGAGATAAATGACAACATTGCATTCGCTTTCTTAATCACAGACCCAACCTGCATGGTGACCTTTAGAGAATCCTCGACTAGCACTCCCAGATCCCTTTGTACTTTGGCTTTACGAATTTTCTCACCATTTAGAAAGTAGTCCATGCTTGTATTCTTTTTTCCAAAGTGCAAGACCTCGCATTTGCTCACATTGAATTCCATCAGCCATTTCCTGGACCACTCTCCCAAACTGTCTAGATCCTTCTGCAGCCTCCCCACTTCCTCAGTACTACCTGCCTGTCCACCTAACTGCGTACCATCTGCAAACTTCACTAGAATGCCCCCAGTCCCTTCATCCAGATCATTAATATATAACGTGAACAACTGCGGCCCCAACACTGAACCCTGTGGGACACCACTTATCACTGGCTGCCATTCCGAAAAAGAACCTCTTATCCCAACTCTCTGCCTTCTGTCAGATCGCCCATCCCCAATCCATACCAGTAGCTCACCTCGAACACCATGGGCCCTCACCTTACTCAGCAGCCTCCCGTGTGGCACCTTATCTAAGGCCTTTTGGAAGTCTAGATAGACCACATCCACTGGGTTTCCCTGGTCTAACCTTCTTGTCACCTCTTCAAAGAATTCGAACAGGTTTGTCAGGCATGACCTCCTCTTACTAAATCCATGTTGACTTGTTCTAATCCGACCCTGCTCTTTCAAGAATTTAAAAACCTCATCCTTAATGATGGATTCTAGAATTTTACCAACAACCGAGGTTAGGCTAATTGGCCTATAATTTTCCATCTTTTGTCTTGATCCTTTCTTGAACAAGGGGGTTACAACAGTGATCTTCCAATCATCCGGGACTTTCCCTGACTCCAGTGGCTTTTGAAAGATCTCAACCAATGCCTCCGCTATTTCCTCAGCCACCTCCCTCAAACTCTAGGATGTAGCCCATCGGGGCCAGGAGATTTATCAATTTTAAGACTTTTTAGCTTTTCTAGCACTATCTCTTTTGTAATGGCAACCATACTCAACTCAGCCCCCTGACTCCCTTTAATTGTTGGGATATTACTCCTGTCTTCCACTGTGAAAACTGACGCAAAGTACTTATTAAGTTCTCCTGCTATTTCCTTATCTCCCATCACTAGGCTTCCAGCATCAGTTTGAAGTGGCCCAATGTCTACTTTTGCCTGTCGTTTGTTTCTTATGTATTGAAAGAAACTTTTACTATCATTTCTAATATTACTGGCTAGCCTACCTTCATATTTGATCCTCTCCTTCCTTATTTCTCTCTTTGTTATCCTCTGTTTTTGTAGCCTTCCCAATCTTCTGATTTCCCAGTGCTCTTGGCTACTTTATAGGATCTCTCTTTTTCTGTGATACATTTCCTGACTTCCTTCGTCAGCTCCCACCCCACCTCCCTGGATATTCTTACTTTCCTTTGGGATGAACCTCTGTATTGTGACCTCAATTACACCCACAAACTCCTGCCATTTTTGCTCTACTGTCTTCCCCACTCGGCTCTGCTTCCAGTCTATTTCCGTCAGTTCCTCTCTCATGCCCTCATAATTACCTTTATTTAACTGTAACACCATTACATTTGATTTTGCCTTCTCTCTTTCAAACTGCAGTCTGAACTCTACCATATTATGATCGCTGCTTCCTAAGTGTTCCCTTACTTTAAGATCTTTTATAAAGTCTAGGTCCAGAATAGCCTGCTCCTTTGTGGGCTCCATGACAAACTGTTCCAAAAAGCTATCCTGTAAGCATTCCATGAATTCCCTTTCTTTGGATCCACTGGCAACATTATTTACCCAGTCCACCTGCATATTGAAGTCTCCCATAATCACAGTGACCTTGCCTTTCTGACATGCCTTCTCTATTTCCCGGTACATGTTGCGCCCCTGGTCCTGACCACAGTTAGGAGGTCTGTGCATAACTCCCATTATGGTTTTTTTGCCTCTGTGTTTCCTCAATTCCACTCACACAGACTCCACATCATCCGACGCTATGTCATTCAGTGCCATAGATTTAATTTTGTTCTTAACTAACAAGGCAACCCCACCCCCTCTGCCCACCTCTCTGTCTTCTCGATAAGTTGAAAACCCTTGGAGGTTTAACTGCCAGTCCTGACCCCCCTGTAACCAAGTCTCTGTGATGCCTACCACATCATAATCATTCACAATGATCTGTGCCATTAGTTTATCTGCTTTGTTACGAATGCTACGAGCATTCAGGTAAAGCGCCTTAATGCTAACTTTCTTATCATTAGAGATATTGGAAGTCATAAGATGTCCTAAGTTATCCTTCCTTTTTGTTGCATTCCTAATCTGCCTCAAGGTTAAATTCACCTGCATACATGCTATCCTGCTGCTTATCTTTCCATTTAACTCCATACTCCCTGTCGTTTTCACTTTCCCTTCCCCCCAACTCAGAAGTTTAAAGTCCTACTGACCACCCTATTTATCCTCTTCACTGGAACATTGGTACCTGATCGGTTCAGGTGGAGACCGTCCCAACGGTACAGATCCCCCCTGTTCCAAAACTGATGCCAATGCCCCATGAAGTGGAATCCCTCTTTCCCACACCAATCCCTTAGCCACGTGTTTACTTCCCTAATTTTCTTATCCCTGTGCCAATTGGCACGTGGCTCGGGCAGTACTCCTGAGATTATGACCCTTGAGGACCTGTGCTTCAATTTCCTGCCCAGTGCCTCGTAATCCCCAAACAGGTCCTCCACCCTAGTCTTGTCTATGTTGTTAGTACCAACGTGGACCACAACAATTGGATCCTCCCCCTCCCGCTCCAATATCCTTTCAAGCCGGTCGGAGATGTCTCGCACCCTGGCACCGGGCAGGCAACACACCATGCGAGACTCCCGATCCAGCTCGCAAAGGATACTATCTGTCCCCCTAATTATAGAATCCCCTATAACCACTGCTTGTCTATTAACTCCCCCCTCTTGAATGGCCTTCTGCACCATGGTGCCTTGGTCAGTTGGCTCATCCTGTCCAGAGCCCTTTTCCTCATCCGAACAGGGAGCAAGAATCTCGTACCTGTTGGTCAAGGTCAAGGGCTGAGGCTCCTGCACTCCTGAACTCAGGTTCCCCCTACCTGCCTCACTTACCATCACACTCTGATGTCCCTGATCATTAACTGAATGTGAATTACTTAATCTCCCAGGTGTGACTGCCTCCTGAAACAAAGCATCCAGGTAACTCTCCCCCTCCCGGATGTGCCGCAGTGTTTGAAGCTCAGATTCCAGATCATCAACTCTGATCCGGAGTTCTTCCAGCAACCAACACTTGCTGCAGATGTGGTCACTGCCTTTCACAATGGGATCAGCCAGTTCCCACATCATACAGCTACAGCACATCACCTGCCCAGCCATCTCTCCTTAGTTAATTACTTTATTATTTTGTATAGGTTTGAGTTAAAATACTTTCTGCTATAGTCTTTTTCTAAAAACCAATTAATAGATAAACCATTAAAAGTAAATTTTTAACCATTCACTGATAAAGAAATAGAAAATCCTTACCTTAACAAACCAGAGTCCTATTTTTGGTTAGAGGAGATGGGGGAAGGGGGTGGGAGGGAGACACAACGCGTGTAGTGTCTCGGGTTCAGCCACTGCCCAGATATATTACCGGCAGTGCCCTGGTCGTCACTCCCGCTCTTCCTACTTATTAACTAGGTTAGAGGAGGAGGGCGGGTGGGAGACACTACAGTAGTAGAGTCTCGGGTTTAGCCACCTTGCTGATATATATGGTCTCTGCTCTCCTTCCCGGCTGACCCTCTGGTCACTTCCTCCACTGCTCCCGCTCCTTCTGTAAAAGAGAAAAACACCGCTGTCTGCTACCGGTAAGTAATTTTAATAAAAACTGCCTTATCTTATCTGCAGTCTTCCGAGTTCGTCCTACCT
Organism: Chiloscyllium punctatum; assembly: GCF_047496795.1. NCBI lineage: Eukaryota > Metazoa > Chordata > Chondrichthyes > Orectolobiformes > Hemiscylliidae > Chiloscyllium > Chiloscyllium punctatum. The sequence continues at coordinate 67,869,499 of NC_092778.1, read as the reverse complement.
TGGCTGCTGCTCACACTTAAAATCCAGAGAGGTGGTCAGATTGCAGTGTTTGTGATGAGGAAATCCAGAACAAGGGCTACATCAACTTTAAATTAGAGATCAGACATTTCCAGGGAGAAATCATGAAGCAATTTTCATGCAGAGGGAATTTAAATTTGCTCTCTCTAAAGACTGTTCTGATTGGGCCATTTAGTTATATTCATTAATGAGATGTGGGCATTGCTGACTGTCAAAAGGTTTGACACTGGAAAAGCACAGCAGGTCAGACAGCATCCGAGGAGCAGGAGAGTCGACGTTTCGAGCATAAGCCCTTCATCAGGAATGAGGAGTTTACCGAAGGTAGCTGGGAATGTGAGAGGTAGATGGAAGTGGGGGTGATGGTGGTAGGTGGGAGAGGAGGGTGGAGCAGATACTTGGGAAGGAAGGTGGACAGGGAGAACACTTGGATTAGGCTTATTCTCGAATCATCGACTCTCCTGCTCCTCGGATGCTGCCTGACTGCCTGTGCTTTTCCAACGCCACACATTTTGGCCCTGATCTCTAGCACTTTCTCCACATAGCTGGCTGGGTCAGTATTTATTACCCCATCCCTAGTTGCCCCTTGAGAAGGTGGTGGTGAACTGCCTGCTTGAACCGCTGCATCACATCATAGAATCCCTACAGTGTGGAAGCAGGCCCTTCGGCCCAGCAAGTCTACACCGACCCTCCGAAGAGCGTCCCTCAGAGCCAGCCCCTATCCTACTCTACCCCTACCCTACCCTATTCCTATGACCTGCTTTTGGCATGGCGAAGCCACCTAACTTTGGACTGTGAGAGGGAACTAGAGCACCCGGAGGAAACCCATGCAGGCACAGAGAGAATGTGCAAACTCTGAACAGTTACCTGCCATCCATGTGCTGGAGGTTGACCCACAATGCCACTGGGGAGGGAATTCCAGGATTCTGACCGAGCAACACTGAAGGAACGATGATATATTTCCCAGTCAGGATGGTGAGGTACTTCGATGAGAACTTGCAGGAGATGGTGTTCCCATGTATCCTGCTGACCTAGTCCTTCAAGATGGAGGTGGTCGTGGGTTTGGAGGGTGCTTTCGAAGGTAGTTTAGTGCGTCGCTGCAGTACATGTTGTAAATGGTAGATAATGCTGCTACTGAGCATCGGTGGTGGAGGGAGTGGATGTGATGCCAATCAAACAGGCTGCTTTGTCCAAGTGGGGAATATTCCGTCACACTCCTGATTTATGCCTTGGAGGTGATGGACAAGCTTTAGGGAGTCAGGAGCTGAGTTACTTGCTGCAGGATCCCTAGCCTCTAGTTTGCTCTTGTCAGTCTCCAGGATATTGACAGTGGAGGATTCAGTCACGGTAATATCTTTGAATGTCAAGGGGCGGTGGTTAGATTCTCTTTTATTGGGGATGGTCATGGCCTGGCATTTGTGTGGTGTAAGTGTTAATTGCCACTTGTCAGCCCAAGCCATCTGATCATTATCCAGATCTTGCTGCATTTGAACATGGACTCCTTCAGTATCTGAGGAATTGCGAATGTTGCTGAACATTATGTAATCATCGGCGAACATCCCCACTTCTGACCTTATGATGGAGGGAAGGTCATTGATGAAGAGATGGTTGGGCCTATTTCTGCTCAAGATTTATCTGCGTCTGGATACAGGGCTAACGAAAACTATTCAGCAACAACTTCATAATGACTAAAGTGGAAAACATATTGGAATCACACATGGGACGAGCATGTAATCCCTGTGAGTGTAACTGGAGGGATTGTTCCTCAAACAGACAATGCTGGCAGCCAGTGGCATCTTGTTATTCATCTTTTTTTTGTACTAGGAAAAAGCTGGAGTCACAAAGAATTCCCTCTTTCCCTTTTCCTTTCAGTTACTGACTGCATTAGCCTGAGCTTGTCTGATGGGCACACACACATGCAGCAGAGATCAGAGACACCAGGAGAAACAAACATCAGTTATGGAGACAAATTCATTTCTCAAAAATCCAAACCACATTTATTTTTAAAATGAGTTTGCAATTTGTAAAAAATAAGTTTGAACAAATGCTGAATGGAAAAATATCAATTCTAACAGCATCAAAGAAACATCAAGATTAGAATGTTTTCTGATATTTTAGCGACAACAGAATTGCATAGAAAATATCACAGGCCGTAAAATGAATTATATAACACTCATTTACAATTCACAGTAAACAAAATTGCACAATAAACTAGTTGTAATCACTATTGGTATTCCAGTTTCAGTTATTCCTGTTTGTCTTGGCTTAGCAACAACCATCCCACCTCCCTCAGAGAGACAGGAGTTTCACCCCAAATCCACAATTTGCCATTTCAAATCCAGACAGATATTTTGATGCAGTGATGGGGAAGTGCTGCTCAGATAGAGAACTATCTTTCAGCTGAGATAATGACAGTGGGACGCCCCTTATCAATACAAACTGAATACCTCCTTACATTCCATGATTAAATACATGAACAAATATGGTAACAGTCTACAGAAGGTATATCTCCATTTGTGGACATGTAACATTTAGCTGGTGCCCACCTTCCCTCCAACAGCTGAGTGTGTCTGAAAGACTGTCCCCTGGGGCCAGCTGCAGTGTTCCTGACCATCGCACAGTGATGTGGCAATTGGAAAAGAGACAGTGCTTTGGAAATGAAAACCGAGCAAAAGTTGCATCATTGCATGAAATGAACTTGTGATGACCTTTTTCCAGAAACAGAGGTAGTATCTTACTACCCTAGGGCAAAGTGACCCCACTGATGGTATTGCAAAGTACTAGCTGGCACCTTCCAGTCTCTGGGAATGGTTTTCATGAAAACTATTTAAATGTATATTTTTAACTTTCTCATTTCACATTTGATCCGGATCAGCCACACCTGCTTTGTTGGGTTTTGATCCACCGATCAGTCCAATAGGAGTCTGGGCAATAAGCTCATTGGAAGTTCCATCACACCTTCTTCTGGTATCTTCCTCCCTGTCACCATTTAGATCCAAGGAAAGATGAGAGGTGACCTTACTGAGGTGATCAAAATGAAGAACAATTTTGACAGAGTACAGAAGGGTATTCTGTTTCCAATAGTTGGTATGTCAGTAACTAGGGGTCACAATTTCAAGATTGTCAGCAAGTGGGCTAGGAGTGAGATGAGGTTACTCAGAGAGTCGTTTGGATTTTGGAATGTGCTGCCTGGGAGAGTGGGGGAGGCAGATTCCTTCGGAGGTTTCAGAAGAGAGCTGGAGATATATTTGAAAGGGGTGAATTTGGAGGATGTGGAGATAGGGATGGAGAGTGGGACTAGCTGGGTAGCTCTTTCAGAAGCCAGTACAGACACGATGGGTCGAACGGCCTCCTTCTGTACTATAACATTCTGTGATTCTATTAGCAAGGAGTGTAATAATAAAATCTAATGTGGCCTGACGTTTATCCCTGACATTTTTTCGCTCTCCTAAGGATTGATAAAGTCAGTTCTTGTTCAATCAAAGTGTGATGCAAATCAATGTATCCCCCACATTAGCAGCAGCTACGACCAGCCTCCATTTCAATTCAAGAAACGTTTCTTTTGAACCCCACATACACACTCCTGGTGAAGGGATTATGCCTGAAAGGTCGATTCTCCTGCTCCTCAGATGCTGCCTGACCTGCTGCGCTTTTCCAGCAACACACTCTCCACTCTGATCTGCAGCATCTGCAGGCCTCACATTCTCCCACAGACATGGTCTTGTTTCTTTGATCAAGGAAAGACTGTGTCAGCTTTTTGAATCCCGTAACTCTGGTGAAAGCTTCCACAGTTTTCCCTTGAACAAACCTCACTGTCTGAAAGATATCTATGACTTGTCTGTCACCTTCCTGGATTAAACCAAAAATAAAATCAAAGGCTTTCAAATAGAATGGATGCTGATTGACCCTCAGTGGCTGAGGTTATATCGTGGTTTACTCGGATATACAATGTTTACCTCGGCTCAGTAAGATCCATTTGTGGTAGAGGTTTGAGGAGGATTTAGAACAGTGAGTGAGGGAGCAATCCCACAGCAGATACAGTGCCATGTGGCTAAACGTGAACTTATACACTTCCATGTGAGAAACAGGAAGGTAGAATGTGACTGAAATGGTGATCTATTGGGAAGTGCGGATATGCAAAGGGATCTGGCTATCCTTGTACACCAGTCAATGAAAGTAGTCAGCAGAAAGCGAGGACTGCAGATGCTGGAGATGAGAGTCGAGAGTGTGGTGCGGGAAAAGCGCAGTAGGTCAGGCAGCATCCGAGGAGCAGGAGAATCGACGTTTCGGGCATAAGCCCTTCATCAGGATGACTCTCCTGGTTCCCAGATGCTGCCTGACTTGCTGTATTTTTTCCAGCGCCACAATTTTCGATAATGTAAGTAGTCAGGCAGCTGCAGCAAGTAATCAGGAAGGCATATGGTTTACTCGCCTTCATTTCAAGAGGGTTTGAATTCAGGAATAGGGGTGTTTTACTGCAATTATACAGGACTTTGGTGAGACTACACCCGGAGTACTGCACGCAGTTTTGGTTCCTCTACCTAATAGAGGATACACTAGGCATAGAGAGAGTGCAGTGCAGGTTCACTCGGCTGATACTAGGGATGTCCTGTGAGGAGAGATTGGTTTTGACTGGACCTGTATTCACTTGAGTGTAGAAAGATGTGAGGAGATCTGATTGAAACATACATAATTCTAACAGGGCTAGATACAGGGAGAATGTTTTCCCCTGGTTGGGGAGCCTAAAATCAGGGGACACAATCTCAAAATATGGGGTAGACCATTTCAGACTGAGGTGAAGAAACATTTCTTCACTCAGAGAGTTGTGAACCTGTGAAACTCAGTATCACTGAAGGGTGTGGAGCCTTGGTCACTGAGTATATTAATGTTCTATTTTTAGATTTTAAAGGCATGGAGAGAAGGTGGGAATGTGCCGATCAGTCACTGAGAGGTGTCAGTGTGTGCGGTCTGTCCTGCAATACGCCTGGACCAGCAGATCGTAGTGTAGACACTCTCGCTGTGCCCCAGTCAGACTGGACGTTATGGTTACAGACTGAGTGCAAGTTATCTGTAAAACAGCATACAGTCTGTCTTCAGTCTGAATCCACCCCCACCCTCCCGGGGGTGTGCACAGAGGACAGCTCCTTGTGAGCAAGGTCTGGAGTATTCACAATCAAAAGGTGTGTGTCTAGATCACTGTCTGAGTCAGGAGTGTGTGTGAGGCTTGGTCTGTGGGAAGGACAGGTGTCAAATCACCTCTCCTGTCCCAAGAAGGTGTTGTGGGAGTTGGAGGGCTCCCGGGATAATTGATGAGTCCACAAGATATCGCAGATGGAAAGGTCCCTTTGGATTGTTGAAGGTGAGGGGAAGGGATGTCAGGCTGGAGGTGACAGAGAGCAGTCACTGGTACCTGACGCTGGTGCAGTAGTAAATCAATTAGAATTTAGATTTCAATTAGACTTCATTGTCACATATATCAACTCCAGAAGTACAGGACTACAGAGAAAGTGAACAAAGTCACCAATCCTGGTGCCATCCTGAGTACAAAGGTACCTAGGGTCAAAATCTTAGGCACAAAGTAGAAAAATAAAGAAAGAAAGTTAAACAGTCTTTCTTAAGTGAAAAAACTGCAGATGTTCGAAGTCAGAAACTGTGGATGCTGGAGATCAGAAACAAAAACAGAAATTGCTGAAGAAACTCAGCAGATCTGGCAGCACCTGTGGAGAGAGAAACAGAGTTATTGTCTCGGGTCCAGTGACCTTTCCTCAGAAGTGATGGTAGCTGGGAAAAGGTTGGATTTTGTATTGTTTAAGCACTTAGCCAAGCTGGGCTGGCACTCCCTCCAAGGGCTCGATCACCCCCCCCACCCCACCTCCCCCCACACCCCCCCCCCCCCCCCCCCCCACACCCCCCACGTTGGCCCACTCTCTGGGAGAGCTCAGGCCTCCTGCTTTCCCTCACCACTGTGTTGGACTCTCTCTCTTCCCTCATTCACCTCGATCTCCGACCGTCAATGTCCCTGCTCTGGGCCCCCAGCCGCTGCCACACTCGGATCTGATGGTGGTGTGATGCTATCAATGCCATTCCCTGGAGAGACTGAGCTCTCTGCAGACAGTAAGGAAGTGGGGAAAAAACTAAACACCTAAAAAAAAGAAAGTGGACACAGTAGATGAGCCTAATACCCCGCCACCGTCTCTGACTTGGGATGAACAAAAAAATGTATTAAAATGTTTGTAAAACATTTTGTAATTTAGTGAGAAAGTCACTTATAAAAGTGCACTCAGGTCACGTGTTTGAAATGAGGCCGGGGTATGGGAGAGGGAGGGGAGAGGACAGAGTGTGTGGGAGATGGAGTAGATACAGACAAGGCCTGAATGAGGGCAATGCCAGCTCAGAAAGAAAGGGAAGCACCTGAAGAACTGGGACAGGGAGGACATCACCCAAACAGATACAACGGGGAATAAGGTGAATGCTTTAATGAAAATGAGAGAGGGTAAAAATAGCAGTGAGCAGAGTCGCATGCTTCTGCAACAGAAGGTGGGAATCCCAGACAGTTCCAACGTCCCTGTCGGCTACATCTGCAGGAAGTGTGTCCAATTGCAGCTCCTGTCAGACCACGTGGATCAGGTTGGTACAGGAGTTGGGTACACGAGGGTCCTGCAGGGGACAGGTCAGATCATAGTGGAGAGTTTCAGAGACATGGTCACAGTGTGGGTTCAGACAGATAGACAGGTGACCAGCAGACAGGGCAGGGCAGGGGTCAGACAGGGCAGGGCAGGGGTCAGACAGGGCAGGGCAGGGGTCAGATAGGGCAGGGCAGGGGTCAGACAGGGCAGGGCAGGGGTCAGATAGGGCAGGGCAGGGGTCAGACAGGGCAGGGTAGGGTAGGGCATGGGTCCCCTGTAGCTGACCCCTTCTGTAACAGGTACATCCATTTGGATACTGTTGTGGAGGGGTGGGGGGGGGAGTCCCGGGCAACGGCCATGGGGATAGTCAGAGCAGCACCCAGAGCAATGACACCACAGCTGGCTCTGTATACAGCACAGAAGGTCAAAGTGCAGGAGAGCAATAATAAAGGGGACTCGACATTCAGGAGCAAAGACAGGCGTTTCTGTTGGTATGAGCAAGACTCCAGGATGGCATGTGCCTCCTGATGCCAGGGTGACTGATGTCTCTAAATGGGCATGGATCAGTCTCAAAAAGGAAATGTGAGCAGCCAGATGGATCCGTACACATTGATGCAAACGGCATTGGCAGGAAGAGGGATGAGCTCCTGCACAGGGTGTTCAGGGAGTAAGGGAGTAGGCTAAAAGCAGGACCTCTAGGGTTGTAATCTCAGATTACTCCATGTGCTATGTGTCAGTGAGGCTAGGAATAGGAAGATAATACAGTTAAATACATGGCGAAAGACCTGGTGTAGGGGAGAGGGCTTCAGATGTGTGGATCATTGGGATGTTTTCCAGGGAATGTGGGACCTGTACAAAAAGCATGGGTTGCACCTAAACTGGAGGGGCGCCAAGATCCTGGCAGAGAGGTTTGATAGTGCCACTCAGGTGAGTTTAAAGTAGTGTGGCAGGAGGATGGGAACCAGAGCAGCAGGTCAGTAAGTTCAGGACCAGCATGGGAAAGGGAAGGATAAGGATGGTAAGATTCAGGAACCTTGGGTAACAAAAGAGAAGTTGGCAGCTTAGTCAAAAAGAGAAAAGAAGCATTTCATAAAATCCTTAACAGTGTGGAAGCAGGCCATTTGGCCCATTGAGTACATACCAACCTTCTACAGAGCTTCTAATCCAAACCATATCCCTGTAACTCTGCATTCGCCATGGCTAGCCTCACATTCCTGGACACTATGGGTAATTTAACACGGTCAATCCACCCTAACCTGCACAGACAGTTGTCCAAGGCTGGAATCAAACCCGATCCCTGGCGCTGTGAGGCAGCAGTGCTAACCACTGAGCCACCATGCCACCCCAAGGTTTCAGGGAAATGAAGACAGACAGAGCCAAGAAGGATACAAAGAAAACAGGAAAGAACTCAAAGAGGGCATTAGGAAGGATAAACTGGCCATGGAATGTCTGACGAACAGGAATAAGGAAAATCCCAAGGATTTGATACATATAAGCAGGAAGAGGGTAACTGGGGAAAGGGTAGGCCCACTCCAGGACAAAGAAGAGAATGTATGTGTGGAGCTGGAGGAAGTGGGTGAGGTCCTTAATGAATACTTTGTGTTGGTATGTACAGAGGAGAAGGACATGGTGGATGGTGAGTCTAAAGGAGATACATGATACTCTAGAGTCTGTCAAAAGTGGCAACACCAAGTGGATAAGGAGGTTGAGAAAGCACTTGGCATGCTGTGGGGAACTGAGTATAAAAACTGACAAGTGATGTTGTAGCCCCATTGGCCACATTTGGAATACTGTGTCCTGTTCTGGTTGTCACACGGTCAGAAGGAAGTGGAGGTTTCTCAGAGAGTACAGAAACAGTTCACCAGGATGTTGCCTGGTTTGGAGGGTATTAGCTACGAGGAGAAATTGGACAAATCCAGTTTGTTTTCACTTAAATGTTGAAGGTTGAAGGACAACCCGATAGAAGTTTACAAAATGATTAGAGGAATGGATCAAATGGAGAGTCCGAGTCTTTCTTCCAGGGGGAGAAATATCAATGACTAGGGGGCCAGGAATGTGCTGCTACAGGAGGCATCCTGACAGAGACATGGAAAGGCAGGGAATAGGGGGATATGGACTGCATAGAGGTGAAAGACTTTTAAGTTAGAACAGCGTCATGTGTCAGTGCAGGTTTGGTGGGCTGAAGGGCCTGCTCCTGTGCTGTACTAGTCTTTGTTCTAATCTCACTTCCCCAATCCCATGTCTACCTGACAGTAGCAAATATCATTCCAGTTGCAAAGAACATTCTGGAACACCCACTGCCCCGGGCTACCCTGGAAAGTCAGCGAGTTGAAATCCCTCTCGCCACATTCTTCAGATTTTAATGCAATCTTATATCCCAGAGTGACTGCTGCTCATCAGTGTGTGTCTGTGTGTGGGTCTGTGGGTGTATATGTGTTTTTGTGTTTGCGTGTGTGACTGTGAGTGTGTGTGTGTGACTATGACAGTGTGTGCATGTGGCTGAGTAAGTGCATGTGAGTATAAGTGCATGTCTGTGTGTTTGTGTGTGAGTGAGAGTATGTGTGCGCGTGTGTGTGTGTGTCTGTGTGAGAGAACGTGTGTTTGTATAAGAGAAAGTGTATGTGTGTCTGAGTGCGTTTAAGTGTATGTGTGTGTATGTACGAGTGTCTGTGTGTGTGTGTGTGTGTGTGAGTGTGTGAGAGAGAGAGTATGTGTGAGAGAGAGTGTGTGAGTGAGAGTGTGTGAGTGTGTGTGTGTGCGAGTGTGTATGTGTGAGAGAGAGTGAGTGTGTGAGAGAGAGAGTGTGAGCTTGTGTGTGAGAGAGAGTGTGAGCGTGTGAGAGAGAGTGTTTGTGTGAGAGAATGTGTGTGTGAGTAAGAGAGAGAGTGTGTGAGAGTGTGTGTGTGAGAGAGAGATTGAGTGTATGTGTGTGTCTGTGTGTATGTGAGAGTGTGTGTGAGAGTGTGTGTGTGAGAGTGTGTGTCCAGTCTGACCCTTTGTTGGAAGAAGCGACTTCCTCACACAGAGCGTGGTACGTGTATGGAATGAGCTGCCAGAGGCAGTGGTGGAGGCTGGTACAATTACAACATTTAAAAGGTATCTGGATGGGTATATGAATAGGAAGGGTTTGGAGGGATATGGGCTGGGTGCTGGTAAATGGGACTAGGTCATAATGGAATATCTGGTCAGCACAGATGAGTTGGACTGAAGGGTCTGTTTCCGTGCTGTATGACTCCATAACTCGATGTGTCAGGTTGAAGGCAGATGCTGCAATGATGTCCCTGGGTGTGTGTTGCTGCTTTTCCAAGGACCATTACTAAATGAGAATTTACTTGGTCAGTGAGTTCCTCATTGGGTGAGATGAGTTTGAGCAGTGAGGGGCTGCGATGTTCCTCAGGGTCTCGGAGATCTAAGGTTATTCCTATTTCATTGAGGTGTTAATGTAACGATGCCAGGGTGGGAGGGATGAATGGCCTACCCTTACTGCTATGGCCAAAGGACACAGCACTGGGGAGAGGCTGGGACACTGCAAACTACCCCTTCTTGTCCCCCCACCCAGCCTCAGACAAACCTCTCACTCAGATCCCAATCCCTTCACTTGGCTGAGTTCAGACTCCAATCACAATCCCCAGTGAAGTCCCTGGAGCAATGATAGCAGCTACAGTAATAGAGAACTACCAGCCTCTCATTGGCTGGCAGCTCATTGGCCGGCAGGACCTCTGTCCTTTGGATCCCATGCAGGACCTAGTGCTGGCTGTTAAACTGCCTACCAGACAGTTACCAAACTCCGGCCTCCCACACTGCGGCAACTGGGCTCTCCCATCACCTTAAACAACTGGACGAAAAGCTGGTGTTACCAGATCCCAGGCAACGTTCTCTAACTTGTTATGCTTCCTGACCCACCCCCCCAAAGCCTGTCCACCATCTACAAGGCACAAGTCAGCAGTGTGATGGAACATTCCCCACTTGCCTGGATGGGGGCAGCTCCAACAACACTCAAGAAGCTCAACACCATCCAGGATAAAGCAGCCGCTTGATTGACACCACATCCACAAACATCCCCTCCCCACACCACCGACGCTCAGTAGCAGCATCGACAAGATGCATGGCAGCAATTCACCAAAGATCCTCAGGCAGCACCTTCCAAACTGGGAGCACATCTCTAACTATGGGATTGTTCTATGACTGTGATCACCAGAGCATTCAGCCACTTGAACCCAGGGTAATGCAGATGGAATGTTCAGTCCCATTGGTTCCCTCCAGTAAAGTTGAAAGTGTTTTTAACCCCATTCTTATGTAGAGAAAACAGAACTGATGCCTGCCGTTTGGGAATAATCCACTGGTGGCTGGCTTTCTCTTGAGCATGAGATGAAGGGCTTTTGCCTGAAACGTCAATTCCCCTGCTCCTCAGATGCTGCCTGACCTGCTATGCTTTTCCAGCAACACACTTTTGACTCTAATCTCCAACATCTGCAATCCTCACTTTCACCCTTTCTCTTGAGCAGTCAGTCCCCCATAATATTTGTAATCACAAAGTCCAGCCTGTTTGAAGTTTCTTTGACATTTTACGTTACATTCTATCGGTCTATCTCTTTCTCTCTCTCTCTCTCTCTCTCTCTCTCTCTCTCCAGTGAGCCACTTAATTTCCATCTGCAGCAATTTTTGACTGTGTCAGCTCTACTTTAGAAAGGACCTGTTGGAATTATAGTTAAAAATATTGACAGTACTTGTTTCCAATATTGAATCCAGTCCTTCATCTTTCCAAGTTCTCAGTGAAATGCCAGGTTATTGCTGTTAAATCATTAGTTTCAAATGGTTTTGTGTCTGTTATTTCAAGGTGACCTATGGAAATCTTAAGAAAACAACAGACAGCCATTGTCCATTGTTCAGGCAGAGGGTCACCTACTAGAATGAGCATCACCCTTAAAGCTTTACTTAGAGTGTTCACGGTGACCATTCCAAACTGAAAATCCACCCTTTTACTGTAAATAATTAATGGATTTATAATGATTCTCACCAGTCATACTATTTCAGTAACTTCTTCGTAATTCCTTGTGCTGTTTTTCTTACAGAAAGGACAAATGCCTAGTCAAACACAACAGTCATAAATGAAGTTAGTTTGCTTGGACTAATTTGTTAATGATGAATTTCGTTATTACAGAGCTGCCTCTGCGTCTCACTGGAGGGATCCCTGCTTATTCCTGCCCACTCTTCTGGACTGAATTCAATGGATATTGTTTCCGCTTCTTTCCCGAGACCAAGAGTTGGGCTGAAGCTGACCTTTACTGCGCTGAATTTTCAAACGGATTCAGATCAGCTAAATTAGCCTCAATCCACAGGTAACGGTAATACGGCTGTTTTCACAGTTAACCAGTGATCAATGTTTCAACTAAAATGTATATGAGGTTGAATATAAAAATATAATGTTCACAGATGTTTGGAAATCTTTATACAACCAAATTGATCCCTGCTTTTTAAAAATTACTTCAGGAAATGTGGGCATCGCTGGCTGGGTCAGTATGTATTGCCCGTCCCTAGTTGCCCCCCCTTGAGAAGGTGGGGGTGAGCTGCCTTCTTGAACCGCTGCAGTCCATGTGCTGTGGGTAGACCCACAATGTCCTCAGGGAGGGAATTCCAGGATTCCGAGTGACACCCAGGAGGATGTGGGGTCAAAGTAAATACTCTCCCCTTCGTAATGGGTCAGTCTGTGATTATTGTTCTGGGGGATAGAACAAGTCGTCAGAAGATGCACTGTATTATAAAGTTTACCAACTCAGTCCTGCACCAACCACCTTTTTTTTAGATTACTTACAGTGTGGAAACAGGCCCTTCGGCCCAACAAGTCCACACCGCCCCGCCCCGCCGAAGCGCAACCCACCCATACCCCTACATCTACCCCTTACCTAACACTACGGGCAATTTAGCATGGCCAATTCACCTGACCTGCACATCTTTGGACTGTGGGAGGAAACCAGAGCGCCCTGAGGAAACCCACGCAGACACGGGGAGCATGTGCAAACTCCACACAGTCAGTCGCCTGAGGTGGGAATTGAACCCGGGTCTCTGGCGCTGTGAGGCAGCAGTGCTAACCACTGTGCCACCGTGCCACCTCTCGACTCCTCTGACAATGCAGGTGTCTACTGTGTTTCAATGGTAACACTCTACAGTGTACAGTAAATGGAAAAACCCTTAGAAACATCAATTATACAGAAGGATCATAGAATCCCTACAGTGTAGAGGCAGGTCACTCAGTCCTTTGAATCCACACCAACCCTCCGAAGAGCATCTCACTCAGACCCACTCCATCCCCATAACCCGGCCATTCCTATGGCTAATCCCCCCACCCTACACACCCCTAGATACTGAAGCAATTTAGAATGGCCAATCCACCTAATCTTGTGACTGTGGGAGGAAACAGGAGCACCCAGAGGAAATCCATGCAGATACAGGGAGAATGTGTAAACACCACACAGAGAGTGACCTGAGCATGGAATCGGGCCAAGGTCCCTGGCACTGAGGCAGCCATCCTAACCACTAAGCCACTGTGCCACCCTTAAAGATTTAAGTATACAGATCTATACTTCCCTGAAGGTGGCAACAGAAGTGGATAAGATCATTCTAAAAGATGAGAGACTTAACAAACAATCCAGGTCTTTTTCAATATATAATTCAGTTACATCACATTGTAAATGTTTGCTATTACTTCTGTGTCTTATGATCTTATACTCCACAACCACCTGATGAAGGAGCAGCGCTCCAAAACCTAGTGCTTCCAAATAAACCTGTTGGACTCTAACCTGGTGTTGGAGCTCCACATAATCTGATGATGTCAGACAGTCTTTATGGAGAAGGTGCACTCCCCCACACAATCCCAGGCGAGACCGCGCCTTAGTGAGGTCACACCTGGAGTACTGGGTACAGCTTTGGTCTCCTTATCTGAGGAAGGATGCTATCGAGGGAGTGCAGCCACGATTTCGCAGACTGATTCCCAGGTTAGACCAAAGGGTCTGTTTCTGTGCTCTATGACTGCATGACTCCACAGGAGCACTGATGTATGAGGAGAGATTGAGTCAGTTAGGACTATACTGAAAAATGTGTTGCTGGAAAAGCGCAGCAGGTCAGGCAGCATCCAAGGAGCAGGAGAATCAACGTTTCAGGCATAAGCCCTTCTTCCTGAAGAAGGGCTTATGCCCAAAACGTTGATTCTCCTGCTCCTTGGATGCTGCCTGACCTGCTGTGCTTTTCCAGCAACACATTTTTCAGCTCTGATCTCCAGCATCTGCAGTCCTCACTTTCTCTCAGTTATGACTATATTTGCTGGAGTTTAGACAGATGAGGGGAGATATCAGAGAAACCTATAAAATTCTAACAGTACTAGACAGAGTAAATACAGGAAGGTGGGGGAGTCCAGAACCAGGGATCATTTTTAAAGATAAGGGGTAAACCTTTTAGGGCTGACATGAGGAGGAATGTCTTGACCCAGAGAGTGGTGAGCCAATGGAATTCACTCGCACATAAAACAGTCGAGGCCCAAACCATTATGTGATATCAAGATGTAGCTGGATGTAGCATGGGGCTAAAGGGATCAAAGGATATGGAGGAACATCAGAACAGGCTATTGAGTTGGCTATTCAGATCAGCCATGATCATTACAAATGGCGGGGTAGGATTGAAGGGCTGAATGGTTGTCTCCTATTTCCAGTGTTGTACTTGTTGTTACCAAGCAAGCAGCCTGCCTTAATCACATACCACTTCCAAAACTGACTGTGATCCCAAATCAAAAAGAAAGCTGTCTAAAAATCACACAGCCCAGGAAATCCCCTCGGAATATGTTCATCCTCACCCAGGACCCTGAAACATGTCAAAGTATTTGTTAATAGCATCAAAACGTTAACTTACCAAGCTGACTGGTGTAAGCCGACTGATTCTGATTAGTTACATAAGTTTTTAAAAGAAATTTTTAAATTTAAATTTTAAAATAAAATGATTCATTTTTAAAGAAATTTCTTCAATATAACAGATTGGACACCCTAACTAAACGTGAAAAATGCTTCCTTTTGTTGTCGGGTTTATTAACGACGCCAGGATCCTGCTCAGACTCGTGAAAAATCCCTTGATCAAAATGTTAGCCTTGTGGTTCTGTAAATGAAATCCAGTATAGTCTGGAGCCAGTGCAATCTCAACCCAATGTACAGCACGTTCCTCTCCATGTCCCCAAAGTGGAAACCCTGGCTCCAAATATGATTTTCTAGCGATTATTAAAGCTTCAGGTAAAACCCTTTGATTTGCAGAATAACTTTGAGTTGTTTTTGAAGGTGGAGTACTATTTCACATGGTTTCATGCTGTACAGCAACATTATTTTGTAAAATTCTGTTTCTTATTCTTTCCCAGCTGGGAAGAGAATGTCTTTGTTTATGACTTAGTTAACAGTCGCGTACCTGGAATACCAACTGATATTTGGATAGGTCTCCATGATCGGAGAATGGTAAGTCCACTTCTTAAGTACTTAGAGACAATTAAAATTCTTTTAATGAATTGTTAGAAAACTGGCGCGGTGTCTAAATATCAAGGCAATTAATGCTACTCATTTATGTTACTCTCTCTCTGTGTTCTTATTTTGACCAAATACCGACAATGGATTGAAATACAAGGGGCTGGATTCCCAAAGGGACTGTGGGAAGTTCAGGTGTGGAAGTCAGAAAGTCAAGGTGCTGGAAATTGCCTCATAATCTCAATTCCTGCAAAACAGAGAGTAATGTTGGAAAAGCAAGCAGGGACAGATGGTGAGGGGCGATGAGAATCAGTTTGTGTTCACCTATAACTCTTTAAGCTCCTGAAGAAACTCATTAAGGAGCCTGGGTCAAGATTAGAGTGGTGCTGGAAAAGCATAACAGGTCAGGCAGCATCCCAGGAGCAGGAAAATCGATGTTTTGGGCAAAAGCCCTTCATCAGGAAGCCCTTCATCAGGCTTTTGCCTGAAACGTTGATTCTCCTGCTCCCTCGGATGCTGCCTGACCTGCTGTGCTTTTCCAGCACCACACTAATCTTGACTCTGATCTCCAACATCTCCAGTATCCACTTTTAACTCATTAAGGAGCCTGGCTAGTGCAGAACTAAACATTTAAACTTCACCTTGGCGATCCCAAAAACAGTCTAGAGCACCACCTCCTGCAAGTTCACATCCAAACCACTCACTGTCCTGACTTGAAAATATATCACCGTTCCTTCTCTGTCACTGGGTCAGAATCCTGGAATTCCCTCCTTAAGGAAATTGTGGGTCAACCCACAGCACATGGACTGCAGTGGTTCAAGAAGGCAGCTCACCCCCACCTTCTCAAGGGGCAACTAGGGACAGGCAATAAATGCTGGGTCCAGCCAGTGATGCCCATGTCCTGGGAATGATGTTAAAACAAGTGAATGCAAAGCTGCTGGGATTTAAATTTTTTTTCATAGAAAGGTAAAATGTTGCACATGCTGGAAAGCTGAAAAAAAACTGAAAATGCTGGAAATACACAGCAGGTTAGCAGTGTCTGTGCTGAGGGAAATTCTCAGGTTTAGCTCACGAGCTGCAGGTAGTGGCCTATCCATTTAATCCTCGGCCTTTTACTCACAGTGACCTCTCGGTCCTCAGTCTGCTCCAGTCTGCCCGAGAGGCTGACAGTCAACACAGTGAGCAGAAGATTACTGCCTTCCAAAGTCAACATTGAGTTCAACAATTAGAGACCATGATATCTCCTCTATTTTCAATCGCCTGTTTATTGCCTGTTCCTGCTTTTTTCTTATGTATGCTTTCCCTCAGCTGTTCCACTGGTCAAGACACATTCCTTGTTTCTTTACCCAATTCCTAATCTCTCTGGTCCTGGAAAACTAACTCCACCATCATTCAGTCTCTCCTGTCTCTCACAGACCTCCCTTTTGATCTTGACCTATCTACTCCTCGCTCAAAACCTATTCCACCTCCAACTTTCCTAGTTCTGATCAAAGATCACACATCTGAAACATTATTTCTTGTTTAATTCTTTCTCCAGCATGTTCTGTTTCACTCTCTCTCTTTCTGGGACCTAACTCGAGTTAGGGTGCTGGATCTTCTCTCTGTCCTTTCCAGTGCCATTGTCTTCACTGTTTCTCCAAGGAGCTGCCTACTCTTCTCAACAAGGTAGTGGCGCTCCCCAAAATGGCTGTCATCTGTCATTGCCACTGATCCCTGTCAGGTGGCTTCCACTTCCCAGGGCATAGGAATTGGGACGTTATGTTGGGGTTGGGACATCATGTTGAGGTTGTACAGGATGTTGGTGAGGCCTCTTCTGGAGAACTGTGTCCAGTTCTGGTCGGCCTGTTATAAAAAGGATATTATTAAGGTGGAGTAGGTTCAGAAGAGATTGACCAGGATGTTGCTGGGTATGGAAGATTTGAGTTATAGGGAGAGGCTGGATAGGCTGGGACTGTTTTAACTGGAGTGTACCTTATAGAAGCTTATAAAATCATTAAGGTATAATGGCAGGTGTCTTTTCCCTAAGGTGGGAGCTTTCGAAACTAGGAGACATATTTTTAAGGTGAGGGGAGAAAGATTTAAAAAGGACGTGAGTGAAAACTTTGTCATACAGAGCGCGGTTCATGTGTGGATTGAAGTTCCAGAGGAAGTGATGGGTGTGGGTACAGTCACAATGTTTAAAAGACATTTGGATAAGGATATGAATAAGAAATGTTTGGAGGGATATGGACCGAGCGCAGGGAGGTGGGACTAGTTTAGTTTGGGAACATGGACTGTTGGACCAAGGGGTCTGTTTCCGTGCTGTATGATTCTATCACTAATTGTCCGGTGATCTTGCCTGAACCCAATTAAATGGGGCATTTGAATTCAAAACTCCCTCAGGAGGACAATGCTGTAGAAGTGTGTGGTCAGGAAACGGAATCCATCCTGTGTTGGGATTCCCAATTGCACTTTAAAATCCGGTCCAAAGTAAGAGGTTCTGGTGTTTTTGTATGAACTAATTTTCGTCATTTAATTGTCATGGCTCAATCAGCCAATCACAGCTGGTGATTGTATTGTTTGCTTGGTTTGAGTTATTTTGCTGATCTAGGAGAATCTCAACATGGGACTCTGGGAAGAATGTGATCCATTGGATTGGCCAAGTGTGAGAAGTTACATCTGACAGCAATCAGAACAGAAACTACTGCAGAACGAGGGAAGAGAAATGTGAAATCATATGAAATAATAGGATTCAGATAAAAGCCAGAAAGAAGAGACAGGAATCGCTCTGTCATCACATCAAACCAGCACCAGCAGACAATTAGAATTTGTATTCACTCGTGGGCTGTGGGCATCACTGGCTGGGTTCAGCATTTATTGCCTGTCCCTAGTTGCCCCTTGAGAAGGTGGGGGTGAGCTGCTTTCTTGAACCGTTGCAGCCCATGTGCTTAAGGTTGACCCACAATGCCCTTCGGAAGGGAATTCCAGGATTCTGACCCAGCGACACTGAAGGAACAGCGATATATTTCCAGGTCAGGGTGGTGAGTGGCTCGGAGGGGAACCTACAGGGGATGGTGTCCCCATGTATCTGCTGCCCTTGTCCTTCCAGATGGTAGTGGTTGTGGGTTTGGAAGGTACTGTCTGAGGATCTTCGGTGAGTTTCTGCACTGTATCTTGTAGATAGTACACAGTGCTGCTGCTGAGCATCGGTGGTGTGAATGTACATTAGCTACTCAATCAAAATGAAGTTACTCTGTGGGACTTTTTTGATTGGCCAACCATTGCATTGTTTCTTTGCCATATAACTGATGAAAAGGAATGAAAGTTCATTCTCTTCTAAATCAGAAACCCAGTGACAATATGATATTGAATGCTGTGGTTTTCGAGAGATTTCAGAACTTGGTGTTAACAAGAGGCAATGAGAGGCTAAAGAAATTGAGCCCAAAAGATTTCTGGGTGGGGAAGAGATCAGAACATAAATATTGGCACGTGGTCAAGGTTAGTGGGATGGGAGAAATCCCACTCCATGACTGCTGCATCCCACAACTCCCCCTTTCCAACCTTAGAGAGGGAAGATGGTTCCCAGTCTTCAATGAATGGGGTCCTCAGATAAGACATTGCTCACAATTGATTTCTCGTCTTCCAGGTTGGAAAGTCAGTTAGTCTCAACCAGGCCCCACCTCTTAGAACATAGAACATAGAACAACACAGCTCAGTACAGACCCTTCAGCCCACGATTTTGTGCTGACCTTTTATCATACTCTAAAAATCAAACTAACCCACACACCCTTCATTGTACTATCTTCCATGTGCCTATCCAAGAGTTGCCTAAATGTCCCTAATGTATCTGACTCTACTACCACCACTGGCAGAGCATTCCACATACCCACCACTCTCTGTGTAAAGAACCTACCTCTGAGATCTCCCCTAAACCTTTCTTCAATCACCTTAAAATTATGACCCCTTGTGATAGCCATTTCCACCCTAAGAAAAAGTCTCTGGCTATCCACTCTATCTATGTTTCTTAAGGTCTTGTACACCTCCATTAAGACACCTCACATCCTTCTTCGCTCCAATGAGAAAAGACTGAGAACCCTCAACCTTTCTTCATAAGACATGCCCTTCAGTCCAGACAGCATCATGGGAAATCTCCTGTGCATCCTCTCCACATCCTTCCTATAATGAGGTCACCAGAATTGAACACAATATTCTAGGTGTGGTCTAACCAGGACTCTGTAGAACTGCCGCTTAACCTCACAGCTCTTAAATTCAATCCCTCTGCTATTGAACACACCAGACACCTTCTTAACAGCCCTATCAACTTGGGTGGCAACTTTGTGGGATCTGTGGACATCCAGGGACTCCAAGATCCCTCTGTTCCTCCAGACTGCCAAGAATCCTGCCTTTAACCCTGTATTCCACATTCAAATTCAACCTTCCAAAGTGAATGACTTCACACTTTTCCAGGTTGAACTCCATCTACCATTTCTCAGCCCAGTTCGGCATCCTGTCAGTATCCTGTTACAACCTACAACAGCCCACCACACTATCCATAACTCTACCAACCTTTGTGTTATCAGCAAACTTACTAACCCACCCTTCCACTTCCTCATCCAAGTCATTTATTAAAATCAGAAAGAGCAGAGGTCCCAGTACAGATCCCTGTGGAACACCACTGGTCACTGAGCTCCAGACTGAATACTTTCCACTACCACCACCCTCTGTCTTCTATGAGCCAGCCAATTCTGTATCCAGACAGACAGGTTTCCCTATATCCCATGCCTCCTTACTTTCTGAATGAGACTACCATAGGGAACCTTATCAAACACCTTGCTAAAATCCATGTACACCACATCCACTGCTCTACCTTCATCAACGTGTTTTGTTACATCCTCAAATAATTCAGTAAAGTTTGTGAGGCATGACCTGCCCCTCACAAAGCCATGGTGACTATCTTTGATCAAACTATGGTTTTCCAAGTAACCACAAATGCTGTCTCTCAGAATCCTCTCCAATACTTTGCCCACCACTGATGTAAAACTGACTTGTCTGTAATTCCCACGATTATCCCTATTCCCTTTCTTGAACAAGGGAATAATATTTTCCACCCTCCAATCATCTGGCACTACTCCAGTGGACAGTGAGGACACAAAGATCATCACCAAAGGCGCAGCAATCTCTTCCATCGCTTCCTGTAATAACCTCGGGTATATCCCATCTGGCCTAGGGGATTTGTCTATCGTTACGTTTTTCAAACCTTTCAGCACATCTTCCTTCCTAACATCAACCTGTTCCAGTGTATCAGTCTGTTTCACACTGTCCTCAGAAACATCAAGGTCCCTCTCAATAGTGAATACTGAAGCAAAGTATTCATTAAGAACCTTCCCTACTTGCTCCAACTCCACGCACAAGATCCCCCCACTATCCCTGACTGGTCCTCACTTTGGCCTTCCTCTTGTTCCTCACATAAGTGTAGAACACCTTGGGGTTTTCCTTAACCCTACCCATTAAAGCTTTCTCATGACCCCTTCTAGCTCTCCTAAGTCCATTCTTCAGTTCCTTCCTGGCTACCTTGTAACTCTCTAGAGCCCTGTCTGATCCTTGCCTCCTCAACCTTAAGTAAGATTCCACATCTCTTCTCATCCGAGGTTCCTTCACCCTCCCATCCCTTCCTTGCCTCAGTGGGATAAACCTGTCCAGCACCATCAGCAGGTGCTCCCTGAACAACCTCCACATTTCCATCGTGCATTTCCCTGAGAACATCTGTTCCCAATTTAGGTGCCCCAGTTCCTGCCTGATAACATTGTACGTCCCCCTCCCCCAATTAAACACTTTCCCATACTGCTCCTATCACTCTCCATGAGTATAGTAAAGGTCATAGAGTTGTAATCACTATCACCGACGTGGTATTCTTGATGGAATTGCCCAGAGTCCCATCAGGCTGGGGTGTGAGTGCCGTGATAGCAATAGCCTCTGACTGAATGATATTCTTTGTTGTTACTCTTGTAAAGTACATTCGAAGATTCTGTACCTGAGACCGCTCTGAATGAATGCCCAGTTTAAGGCTGGAAGCCAGTTTAACCGATTCCTGGTCTCACTTAGGAGAGCACCAGTACATTATGGATTTCCTGCACTGTTGTTTTTGGGGCAGTAATTATTTGGAAGTAGTTATTTGTGTAGACATGTTAATAAATAATGATCTTCAATTCCTTTCCAAATTCTGGGCAGGAAGGGGATTTCGAATGGACTGATGGGACAACGTATGACTATAATTATTGGGATCGCAACCAACCTGATGATGGAACCCAGCTAACGGAGGAGGAGGAAGATTGTGGCCAGATATGGTTCCGGCAAAGCAGTGGTAGGCACTTTCTCTGAAATAATGTCAGACTAATGGAATCTTTGCTGGGAAATTAGGAGGGATGTCAAACTTTGAGAAAATCCAGTGGTAATGCTCAATGAATTCCACTTGTCTCCAAATTTGAGAAAAGTTATTGAATTTTGATGAAAAACAGGAATCAAGGGAATATCTAATAGCAAAAAAAACCCTGCAAATCTGAAATAGAAACAAAACAAGATTGGCAATGCTCAGGGGAAAATGAGGACTGCAGGTACTGGGGATCAGAGTCGAGAATATGGTGCTGGAAAAGCACAGCAGGTCAGACAGCATCTGAGGAGCAGGAGAATCAACGTTTCAGGCATAAGCTCTTCATCAGGATACTCAGCAGGGAAATTGATGGGATTAAAGTCCAGGGTCTGAAAATCTGCATCCCAGATACTGAAGGAAGTAGCCCGATGGAGATACTGGGTGCACTGGTGGTCAACTTTCAAGGTGCTGTAGACTCTGGGACAGTCCCCACAGTCTGGAGGGTAACTAATGTAATGTCTCTATTTTAGAAAAGAGGGAGGGAAAACCGGAAAATATATACCAGTCAGACTGATGTCCGTTATGGGGAAAATGCTCACGTCTGTGATAAAAGATTTAATAGAACATTAGGAAAACATTGCCAGGCTTGGACAGAGTCAGCATGGATTTGCGGAAGGGAAATAATGCTTGACAAATCTGCTGGAATTTTTCGAGGATGTAGCTAATAGAGTTGATGAAGGGAAGCCACTGGCTATTGGTTTATTTGAACTTTCAGAAGTCCCACATAACAGATTAGGTATAAAATTAGAGTGCATGGCATTGAGATGGATAGAAAACTGGCTGGCAAACAGGAAATAAAGAGTGGGAATAAACAGGTCTTTTTCTGAACGGCTAGCAGTGACTAATGAGAGCTTGGAACCCAGGTGGTCACAATATTTATTAGTGATTCAGATGAGAAAACAAAATGTAATATTTCAAAATTTGTGAATGACATAAAGCTGGGTGGGAGGGGGAGCTAGATGCAGAGATGCTTTAATGTGATTTGGACAAATTGGCTGAGGGGGAAATGTATGGCAGATGCAGTATAATGTGTCTAAATGTGAGATTATCCATTTTGGTAGCAAAAACAGGAGGCAAGTTATATCCCATGCTGAAGGTAAGCATGCAGGTCCAGCAGGTGGAAAAGAAGGCAAATAGGTATGTTGGCCTTTGTGGTGAGCAGATTTAAGTTTAGGAGCAGGGATGTCTTACTGCAATTATCTTGGGCCTTGGTGAGACCAGGCCTACTCTGTGCAGTTTTGGTCTCCTTATCTGAGGGAGAATACTTTTGCTCTGGAGTGAGTGCGGTGAATATGCATCAGACTGATTCCTGGGATGGCAGGATTGACATTTAAGGCAATTTTTAAATCTGTTAGGATTATGTTTACTGTACTTCAGAAGAGTAAGGGGGAAAACCTATAAAATTCAAACAGGACCAGACAGAGTAAATGCAGAAAAGATGTTCCAGATGATCAGGGGAGTCTAGAACCAGGGATCACAGTAAAAGGATAAGGAGTAAAGCTTTTAGGGCTGAGATAGGGAGAAATGTCTTGACCCAGAGAGTGGTGAGCCAATGGAATTCACTCGCACAGAAAGCAGTCGAGGCCAAAACATGGTACGATTTCAGGAAGGAGTGGATATACCACTTCAAGCTGAAGGAATCAATGGATGTGGAGAGGGCGGGGTTGGGGGGTGAGGTGAGGGGGCAAGCAGGAGTAAACCATTGAGTTGGATGGTCAGCCATGATCATAATGAATGGCAGAACAAGCTTGCAGGGACAAATGGCCTCTTTCTGTTCCTGTTTCCTATGTTTGTAACTCACATTTATTTATTCCACTGGGACTCAGATTACTCACGTCACTATCCATGTCACAGGGAATTTTCCAAGTTAGTAATGCTCCCACTGGTAATGTTTGGATACCATTCCATTTGAAGATATTTTCCACAATAAATACACTTGATCATTGTTCAGTAAGAACGAGAACGAAGGCAGATAGATGGAGATAATCTGCAGATCAATCATGAGCTAAAAGTGCTTCAAATTTGAGGCTAAAGGGCTTGTATGTATATTTTTATGACTGTGACAAGTGAAATTGGGTCTGATTTTACTGCAGATTTCTGTAATCTGGTGAAGGACATGCCAGGATTAATAGCTGTCACTGGGGAAGTTAAATTGACTGAAGGCAGAAATCTGGCTGGATTTGTCATCTTGTGTTTCTGTGTTTTAAAAGCTTTTAGAAAAAGGAGGCAGCAATTTTGTGAGTCTTGACTCTCTCTAACCTATAATCCATTCTCCATTAAAATAAGTGACATGAATCTCTGGAAAATTCCTGGCCAGTATACTCAGACTCCCCCAAAGCCTGTCACAGACACATCGTACATCGATTCACACAGCCTTCAGCCCATCGAGTCTGCATTGATGTATCTATCACTAAAAGTGCTTTAATCCCAATTTCCTACACTTATCCCACATCCTTGAACGTTATGATATTTGAAGAACTCATCCAAATGATTTTTAAAGGTTGTAAGATTTCCAGCCTCCACTACCTTCCCAGGTAGTGCATTCCAGATTCTCACTGAGAATTTTCCCAAAACCCCTCTGGATTTCCTGCCCCTTACCCTAAAACTATGCCCCCTCATGATTGACCCCCTCAGCCAAGGGGAACAGCTGCTCTCTATTCACCCTGTCCATACCCCTCATGATCTTATCCACCTCAATCATGTCCCCCTCAGTCCTCTCTGCTCTAAAGGAAACAATCTAAGCCCATCCAGTCTCTCCTTATACCTCAATATCTCCATCCCAGACAAAATCCTGTTGAACCTCCTCTGTACCCCCTCCAGTGAGGTGACCAGACCTGTACACAGTACTCCAGCTGTGACCTGACCCACACTGTGTACAGCTCCAATATTACCTCCAGACTCTTATACTCTCTGCATGACTGATGAAAGCAAGTGTCCCATCTGCCTTCTTAACTATCCTGTTCACACGCTCTACCGACTTTAGGGATCTGTGAATAATTACCCCAAGATCGCTCTGCTCCTCTGAGCTACCCAGTGTCCTGCCATTCATTAAATATTCCCTCATCTTGTTTCTTCTTCCAAAGTGTCTCATCTCGCACTTATCAGGGTTAAATACCATCTGCCACTGGTCTACCCATCTGACTAACCCAACCATATCTTCCTCTAACCTACAGCCATCTACTTCACTATTAATCAACTTACCAATCTTGGTGACAGCTGCAAAATTTGCTTAACATTCCCCCAACATTTATATCTATATCATTTATGTATATGACAAACAATAAGGGTCCCGATATAGTGATCCTTGTAGTACACCAATGGACGCAGGCCTTCAGTCACTTAAACAGCCTTCTCCCACTACCCTTTGTGCCCTATCACTAAGTCAGTTTCCGATCCATCTCATCAAGTTCCTCTGAATTCCATGGGCTTTAACCTTCTCAATCCGTCTCCTGTGAAGGATATGGTCAAAAGCTTTGCTAAAATCCATACAAACTACATCAGTTGAACTTCCCTCATCCATACACTTGATCACATTTTTGAAAAGTTCTAACAAAATGGTTAGGCATGACCTCTCTCTCTGACAAAGCCATGATGATTATCCCTAATTAACCCATTCCTTTCCAAGTGAATATTAATTCGCTCGTTCAGAATTTTCTCCAATAGTTTCCCGGTCTGTAATTTCCTGATTCATCTCTACTACCTTTCTTGAAAAGTGGAACCACATTAGCCATCCTCCAGTCCTCAGGCACTCCAACCCTATGCCCCCCTCCAACCCCAAGTGGCCAGAGAGGAATTAACAATTGGTGTCAGAGCCCCTGCAATTTCCTGCCACTCCTCCCACAGCAGCCTGGGATGCAGTTCATATTCATGGAATTGCCTACTACCTACAAGGCACAAGTCAAGAGTGTGATGGAATACTCCCCTCTTGTCTGGATGGGTGAGGCTCCAACAACATTTAAGAAGCTTGACACCATCCAGGACAAAGCAGCCGCTAGATAGGCACCACATCTACAAACACCCACTCCTCCACCACTGACGGTCAGTAGCCGCTGTGTGTACTATCTACAAGATGCAGAAATTCACCAAAGATCCTCAGACAGCACCTTCCAAACCCACGACCACTTCCATCTAGAAGGACAAGGGCAGCAGATACGTGGGAACACCACCCCCTGCAGGTTCCCCTCCAAGCCACTCACCATCCTGACTTAGAAATATATCACCTTCAGTGTCACTGGGTCAAAATCCCAGAATTCCCTCCCTAAGGGCATTGTGGGTCAACCCACAGCACATGGACTGCAGTGAGTCAAGAAGGCAGCTCACCCCCACCTTCTCAAGGTGGGCAACTAGGGACGGGCAGTAAATGCTGGGCCAGATAGTGACACCCATGTCCCATGAAGAAATAATTAATAATTAAGGCTCTTGAGTAGAAGTTTGAAAATCACAATGAACTAGTCACAGAGATTTAATGGTGGACAGATGTTCAGTGAATGTCCAACTTACTTTTAAAAAAGGATCTTGAGATATTTCCATTAAAATTACAGTGTCTGAGAGTGAATTATATTAGCCTTGCTGAATCCCTCTTCCTCCAAAGTCAACTCCAGTCACTTTTCCAGCTAAAGGTAATGTTGAATGTGGTTGCACAAACTGAAATAAAGAGACCTCCATTTGTTCAAGACCCTTTGAATAAACACTGAGGAAGCAAAAAAAAACCCTTGCTCCAAAAACCGGCAAGAGCAGGATACAGACCAACTGGTCAAAGGAAAATGTATCCTCTTCACCTGCAGCCTCCGTACTCTCAGATGAAATGCTAACACTTTTACAGGTCATTACTTTCAAAGGCTTGTGTAAAGTGAAGAAGCGCTTTCATGTCCTTATCAATATTTCGCTGCCATTTCACAGATAATCATGCAGCCAGCAGAGCAACATTTTCGTTGAGAACTTCCTGCAGCATTTTGCATCCTGCAGTCTGTGTGGAGTTTGCATATTCTCCTATTAAACGCATGGGTTTCCTCCAGGTGCTCCAGTTTCCTCCCACAATCCAAAGATGTGGAGGTCAGATGAATTGGCCATGCTAAACTGCCCACAGTGACAAGGGATGAGTAGGCTATGTGCATTAGTCAAGGGTAACTATCGGATTATAGGATAGGGGAGTGGGTCTGGGTGAGTTACTCATCAGAGGGTTGGTGTGGACTTGTTGGGCCAAAAAGCCTGTTTCCACACTGTAGGGAGGGATTGTATGATTCTATGATTTTGGGATATGGGAGGAGGAAGTCCTGAAAGGGTGATTTCAAGCCCCCTTCCCAATCCCCCAATGTACCAGCATAGAGCAGAATTACAGTGGGCCCCCTATGGTGAGGGGCAGGAGCGATAGAAAGTAAAAAGGTTTTCCATTCTCATTGATCTGAAGCAGAGATCATCATTGGGTTGCTGAATTGTCTGTATCCTGTAAATGCAGGAATCATATAGTGAGGTCTCTTGACTCCATTCCTTTTGCCCTCAAAAGGATGGCTCAGTCCCTAACAACTGATTGGTACATGTTGCTATGGCAACCAGGATAAATCAGCACAGGGGGGAAAGTGAGGACTGCAGATGCTGGAGATCAGAGCTGAAAATGTGTTGCTGGAAAAACGCAGCAGGTCAGGCAGCATCCAAGGAGCAGGAGAATCAACGTTTCGGGCATGAGCCGTGGTGCTCCAGGAACTGATGCATGACTGTTACAGTTACAGCTGACGCTCAGCTGTTCCAAGGTCCACAGACACTTGGCTCACTCCCAGCACCAACACCTCCTCAGGATGCCCACTCATTGTTGGAAGAAATAAGGGATTTTAGAACGATCCAAGATCCCTGACAGACACCCTCTTCAATACTTTCCCTGTGCTGATTAGGGCGCAGCAGGTCAGGCAGCATCCGAGGAGCAGTAAAATCGACATTACGGGCAAAAGCCCTTCATCAAGAATAAAAGCTTTAAAAGCTTTTATTCTTGATGAAGGGCTTTTGCCCGAAATGTCGATTTTACTGCTCCTCGGATGCTGCCTGACCTGCTGTGCCCTTGTAGATGGTGGACAGGCTTTAGGGAGTCAGGAGGTGAGTTACTGTCTGCATGGCTCTAAATGAGGAATGACGATGAGGAAGATCAGGAACTTTAAGCAGGAACTTGATGAGTATCTGAAGAGAAAAGATTTATAGGGTTATTAGGAAAAAGTAGGGAAGTGGGAGTTGCTGGGTTGTTCCTGCAGAGAGCAGGGACAGGCAGGATGGACTCCATTTGTTCTTTTGTTCTGTCTGGTGCAAAGACCTGAATATGAATGTCCACCCCAGTCCAACACCAGCAGCTCTACATGGTGAATGTCTGAGAAACAGTGAGCTACAAACTGAGGGCTTCAGTCACACTCAGCACTGTCGCAAGTCCCTGATAAATAGCATGACTGTGTGGGATGTATACCCCTGCAGAGGCAAGTAGACAAGGAAACCCCTTTGCTTAAGGGTTTTGATGAAGTAACAGATGAGAAGCCATCAGAACAGAGAGTGCATTTAAACCTCAGTGTGTGGAGTAAATCAATCCCCATCACTTCCAATGGGAGCCGCTTTTAATCTTTTCACTGGAGACAATGGTTATCTGCTGAAAGCTAGTGCTTCCAATTAGACCTGTTGGACTATAACTTGGTGTTGTGTGATTTTTAACTTTGTCCACCCCAGTCCAACACCACATCATGTCTCTCTCTGTACTGTCACATCCCCAATGTGGGGATGCTAATGTTGGCCAGGGCATAACAGAACCTGAGCCATCTCCACCAGGAGACTGAGAACAGCAGGCCTCTGTTTAAACTCCAGCAGCATCTATACTGGATTCCAAAGAGTGTACAGTAGCCTTTAACTCTGAACCAGGTTACAATGATGAACATTTCCCTTCATTCACCTCTCCTGCTAATGGTTAATTTCCATTGAATTGCATCTTACTCTGCTTCTCATTTCCTTGGAGTGTGGTCCGGAGGGAGTGAGGTTTATTTACAGAAATTGCTCTTGATGCTGAGCATGAAAGTAATGTCCAGCAAACCAGTAAAAACGTTTTCTTTAAAAGAACAAAGGGATTTCATTAAAATATGTTGACATGTTCCTTATTACCATCACAGAGTGAGGACATTTATTAGATTGACTTGATCTTCCTCAGACAGCACCTTCCAAACCCACAACCACTTCCAACTAGAAGGACAAGGGCAGCAGATACATAGGGAACACTACCCCCTGCAAGTTCCCCTCCAAGGCACTCACCATCCTGACTTGGAAATATATCGCTGTTCCTTCAGTATCGCTGGGTCAAAATCCCAGAATTCCCTCCTTAAGAACATTGTGGGTCTACCCACAGCACATGGACTGCAGCGGTTCAAGAAGGCAGCTCACCCCCACCTTCTCAAGGGGGCAACTAGGGATGGGCAATAAACGATAACAGAACCAGCGACACCCACATCCCACAAACAAATAACAAAAAGCTGTAGATCGCCTTTGACACTTCCTCTGCCAGCTCATTCTATGTATTTACCACCCTCTGTGTGAAAAAGTCGCCCCTCAGGTCCCTTTTATATCTTTCCCTCCCACCTTAAACCTATGCCCTCTAGTTCTGGACTCTCCCACCCCAGAGATAAGACTTTGTCTATTTATCCTCTCCATGCCTCCCATGATTTTATAAACCTCTATAAGGTCACCCCTCTGCCTCCGTGCTCCAGGGAAAACAGCCCCAGCCTGTTCAGCCTCTCCCTATAGCTCAAATCCTCCAACCCTGGCAACATCCTTGTAAATCATTTTTACAGCTTTTCAATTTAATTATATCCTTCCAATAACTGGGTGACTAGAATTGCGCTCAGAATTCCAAATATGGCCTTATCAATGTTTTACACAGCAGTAACAAGGTGTCCCAACTCTTGTACTCCGTTCTCTGGCTAATGAACGCAGGCAAACTAAATGCCTTCTTCACCATCCTACCTCTCTACCTGTGATGCCACTTTCAAGGAGCTATGTACCTGCATCCCTAGGCCTCTCTGTCTGATAACACTCCCCAGGGCCCTACCACTAACTATCTAAGTCCTGCCTGGTTTGTCTTAGCAAAAATGCCACACCTCACATTTATCTAAATTAAACTCCATCTGCTGTTTCTCGGCCCAGTGGCCCAGCTGATTAAGATCCCATTATAATCTTAGATAACCTTCTTCACTTTTCACTATATTGCTAATTTTGGTGTTATCTACAAACTTACCTCTGTATCTGCAAACTATGCCTCCTATATTCTCATCAAAATCGTTTATATAAATTATGAACAATAGTGGGCCCAGTACTGATCATTTGGGCTAGCTCTCCCTGGATCCAATGTGATCTAACCTGACTAACCATGTCGAAGGCCTTGCCAAAGAGTCCATGTGGATAATGCCTACCGCTCTGCCTTCATCTATCTTCTTGGTCACTTCTTCAATCAAGTTTGTGAGACATGATTTCCCACACACAAAGCCATGCTGACTATCCCTAATCAGTCCTTGCCTTTCCAAATATATGTAAAGCCTATATTTCAGATTCTTCTCTTACCCATCACTGACATCAGGCTCTTTGTTCTCCAGTCAGCTCTGTCTTATTGAATGCACCGAAAAATCAGGAAAACATGGTTCTGATATTATTCACTTTATGATCACCCAATTGAAAGTTCCGGACATTACTCTCATTTCAAATTAACTCCTCCATGTGGAAAGCTCCCACTGGGTTGAACAACATTTCACATGTTCCCGAGCAGCAAACCAGCCTCTGGCACCATTTCCTTTGACTCTGCTTTCATTATTTGCTCATAGTCTTTCCCATCCTCGGGGCATTCTCCAATGAGCTGCAAAGATAAAGAAATAGAACTGTTCAAAAACTGAGAAATTAAAAGCGACTGAACCGATGTGTCTCAAGACAGAAATATTTATTATAATTTATAACAAAGTCCATATTCCCAGGATAGAAGCACAATGCTATGAGCAGATTGAGAAAGACTGGGCCTGTGTTCTCTCAGGTTGTGAAGAATCAGAGGAGACTTCATTGAAACTTTGGCCATTTTTCCAGAGCTTGGTGGGAAGATTCGGGGAGGGGTTCTGGAATCGAGATGGAGACATTCTCAAAATTAGGGCTCAGCCATTTAGGATTAAGATAAGGTGGAGGTTCCTCATTGAGGATGGTGAATCTGGTCATCTCTACACCAGAGAGCTATGGAAAGGCCATCATTGAGCAGGCTGAATATAGAGGTCGATAGATTTCCAGATATTAAAGATGTCAGGGGTCGGGGCACAGCGTGTTAAAATGCTGCTGAGCTTGAGGGTCAGTCATGGTCTTCTTGAGGGTGCAGCAAGCTTGATGGACCAAATGGCCTCCTTCATCACCTTGGGAAGTCTGACCAAAACTTGCTGAAGATAAACGTTGATGTTCCTCTACTTTAAAGCAAAGTACTCTTTCAGAACATATAATTCTGAATAGTAAACGGTGGGCAGGAAATGATGCCAGTATACCAGGACTCTGTCACAGGGTCAGAAAATACAAATGCAACAGCATGGGGTCCTTTCTGAGCGTACAAATAGACTGCTGGAGGGAATATAGCTCAGGACATCGATCCAGGCTGTCACCCATTCACAGCCCTTTGAGAGAAGCTATTTCTCTCCATCGCTGTTTTAATTCTGCTGCCCGTTATCCGAAAATTGTGACCTCATGTCCCACGTGAGGAAACATCCTCGCTCCATTTCCCTCGTCAATCTCCTTTAGTATCTTATACATCTCATAGAATCATTACAGAGTCGAAAAGGGCTATTTGGCCCAAAAAGTCCACACCAATCCTCCAAAGAGAATCCCATCCAGACCCATTCCCCTCCTACTCGACATTTACCCCTGACTAATGACCTAACCTGCACACTATGGGCAATTTCCCATGGCCAATCCACATGACCCACACATCCTAAACTGTGGGAGGAAACTGGAGCATCCAGAGGAAACCCACACAGACACAAACTCCTATCACCCAAGGCTGGAATCGAACCCAGGACCCAAGTGCTATTAGGTAGTAGCACTAACTGCTGAGCCAGCATGCCACCCATCTCAATTGGATCATCTTTCATTCTTCTAAACTCCAGAGAGTATAAGTCTAAACTGCTTAATCTCCCTTCATGAAACAAATCCCATAGCTCTGGAATCAACCTTGTGAACTTTCTCTGAACTGTCTCCAAGACAATGACATCATTCCTCAAATAAGGGGACCAACACTGTAATCAGTTTTCATATTTGGTCTCACTCCATCTGGAATCATCTAGACTCGAAATATTAGTTTGCTCTCCCTCCATGGATGCTGCCTAACCCACTGTGATTTCCAGCATTTGCTGTTTTCAGTACAAATTCCAGCACCTGCAGTAATTTGCTCCTACATGGTCTCACTACATTTGCAGCAACACTTCCCTACTTTTAATACTTTATTCCTTTAGCAATTAATGCCAAAATTCTGGCTGTCGTATAACCTGCTGTAATTGCTTATTAGTTTTTTGCAATTCATGTACAAGATCCCTCTGCACCAAAGACATTGCTCTCTGTTTAGATAAAAAGTCGTCTTCCTAGTTCTCCACCTCAAACTTAACCACATTAAACTTCATCTGCCACCTTTTGGCCCATTTCTCCTAAACTACAGGTCGTTCTGTTATAATGTGTGTTTCATTAATGTAAATTCACTGAAACACAATTGACAAATTGGGAACACTGTTTCTGAAGTGCAAGCTTTTAAAATGTGTGTTGGCTGTAACACGATTACATCACCAACACTTTGAGCGCTGTTTCTAAAGCAGGAACGCAACCATCACGTTATAAAAGAACTCCCTGTATCCATATCCAGTTGTAAATTTCTGATCTCTTCATTGCAAGTGAGTATCCCCCTATTTTATTTCCTGGGGCCATCCATGCCCCATAAAGAGACAAGCTATTGGTAGAGCTTTCAAGGTGTTATGTAAAGAGGAAGTGTGGAGAGACCAGATAGCCCAAGTGAGAAACAGATGATAGTGACCAGAAGGGTAAGGTTGGTAAAGGGTTAAAGCTGGTAAAGTGATAGAGCATATTAGAGATGGAGACAGGTTCAGGTTAAATATGTGGAAAGGTTAGGGATTTGGAAAAGGTTAGGGATTTGGAAAAGGTAGGGTTTGTAATGGTTAGGTTTTTGGAATGGTGAAGAGTTTGGAAAGGTCAGGGATTTGGAATGGTCTTTGCAATGATTAGAGATTTGGAAAGATCAGGGATTTGAAAAGGTTAGGGATTTGGAAAGGTTAGAAAGTAGATAATCAACAACAGGTTTGGTTGGTCCTCCTGGGCCTTTGTTTAGTCCATGTATCTTAAACACATTATTTTACTTTAAATACATTACTCTTATTTTTCTGGAAAAGTCTGTTGAACCTGTTGAACATTTACAGAATTTTCTGTTTTTATTGCTTTCATATACAATTTGTGAACTAGTTTGCAGTTTGAGTGGGTAACTTTAATCTTCCTTGTTGAATGACAGACACAGAGGATTGGGTAGGCCATGGGGTTTATATGCCTCCTGAATGTTGAAGGGCGTAAACACAGCCATGTGCACAAGGTTAGACCAGCCTGGCATCAGGAGGGTGTAGTTGCCATGCTCCCACTCTGCCCTGGCATCATGTGGTGCTTCCCTGATTCTGGAAGATTCAGATTCAGATTTTTATTTTCACGTATACTCGAGTATAGGAAAGCAGATGTACGGTACAAAGGGAACCAATTCACCACTCTCCTCAACCACACTGGCTACACACTCGATTACAAACTCTGAATGAAAAAAACAGCAGAAATAAAACAATGGTAAGGTCAGGCTGAGGGCAAGTCCCTGGGGCGATGCCCGTGATGAACGGCCTTGGTTTGGAGAAATGGGATAGAGGAATCCTGACACTTTTCATTCGATTGATAGGGGAGGGGGTGGGGGGGGGGGGAGTGCACGAGTGCAGGTGGATAGTTTGAGAACCTGGCCCTGGAGGGGCAGTGAAGGGCCGTGAGGGGGAGGGGCAGCAAGAGAGAGAGACAGTGTGGGGGATGGGGAGGGGGAGGGGCAGTTAGGGGGAGGTGGAGTGAGGGGGAGGGGCAGTGAGGGGGATGGGCCAGTGGGTGGGTGGGGCAGTGAGGGAGAGGAGAGGGAGGGGGAGGGACAGTGTGGGGAGGAGTAGTGAGAGGGTGGGGCAGCAAGGGAGAGGGGCAGTGTGGCAGAGGGGAGGGGGAGGGGGAGGGGGAGGGGCAGTGTGGGGGAGGTGGAGTAAGGGGGATGGGGCAGTGTGCGGGTGGGGCAGTGAGGGGGAGGGGAAGTGTGGGGGAGGTGAGGGGGAGTGGCAGTGAGGGGGTGGGGAAATGAGGAAGAGGGGCAGTGATGGCGGCAGTGAGGGAGTGGGGCAGTGAGGGGGAGGGGCAGGGAGGGGCAGTGTGGGAGAGGGAAGGGAGCGGTGAGGAGGTGGGCAGTGAGGGGGTGGGGCAATGAGGGGGAGGGGCAGTGAGGGGGTTGGGGCAGTGTGGGGGTGGGTCATTGAGGGGGAGGGGCATTGAGGGGGGCAGTGAGGGGAAGGGGCACTGTGTGGTGGGGAAGTGGGGCGGAGGGGCAGTGAGGGGGTGGGGCATTGAGGGGAGGGGCACTGAGGGGATGGGGCAGTGAGGGGGTGGGGCAGTGAAGGGGTAGGGCAGTGTGGGGGCGGGGCAGTGAGGGGGTGGGGCAGTGAAGGGGTGGGGCAGTGTGGGGGTGGGGCAGTGAGAGGGTGGGGCAGTGTGGGAGTGGGGCAGTGAGGGGGTAGGGCAGTGAGGTGGTGGGGCACTGAGGGGGTGGGGCAGTGAAGGGGTAGGCATTGTGGGGGTGGGGCAGTGAGGGGGCGGGGCAGTGAGGGGGTGGGGCAGTGAAGGGGTGGGGCAGTGTGGGGGAGGGGGAGTGAAGGGGTGGGGCAGTGTGGGGGTGGGGGAGTGAACAACAGGGTGTCAGTCAGGACAACATTAATGATGGCGGGAGCTGGAGAGTTCTGGATTGGGCCTGGGTGTGGAATTGATGGGTGAGGCCCAGAAAGATTCTATCAATGGGAGGGCTTGGTCCGAAAATGGGTCCCAGTGAGTTTGTGCTCCTGGTGTGTCACAGCGGAATTGTATCTGCTTGGAAGGAAGAATTGGAGAGAGAGATATCATCAAGTTCTTCAGGCTGTGCAGAAGGAGGGTGACCACCTTGTCTGGGACCATTAAGGATGTGAAAAAGCTGGCTGGCCTTGATGGGAACTTTCATACCTTGTGAGAATATGTTCAAAACCCTTCTCTTTTTTTAATGAGTAATGTTAAACAGCATTGTGACGTAAAATCGATGTGTTTAAGATCAAATATAGTACATGTATTTATCTTTTCTTCTACTCCCAGCTCTCCGATCCTGGAATGACAATCGCTGCAGTCGGGAATTTCCATTTGTTTGTAAAATTCCTTCCCTGGAGAACAATTAATTACCAGGGGTGCCTTGGGCTGTTTGGATTTCAGTTTGAAGTGAATTTCTCTGGATCTAACAGCCTCGAAACTCAAACATTCAAAAGCAACTGAGCAAAACAACTTTCCAAAGTTCTCATCAAAGTGCTACACCATTTAGTGCCAATATTGACTTCTCTGAGTTAAAAGTCATGTTGTGGCCTTTTTACTTTCAATCTTCAATTAATCATCATCTTTTTGATATGTAGCATGATTGCATTGTGTATAACATAGCACCGAACATTAATATTCTCAAATCGACTTTCTGTTCCAACGTATGGTCATTGTTTTTGATTGATTGATCAAATTGGTTTCCAAGAATGTATTAGTTTGAGATTTGTCATGTATATTTGTCTTATGTTAGATCATTTAGTCATAAACCTCTCAAAATATGTGTTTTTTTCTGATTTAACAAGAGCTCAGAAATAGATGCTTTTAATTTCACATTGCTGTTTACACTTCAGCACATTAGTAGAATGTTACATTTTATTTCATTTTCAGTATAATTGTATTTTTAATCTTATCACAATTTCCCACCTTCCACTTACTTGCTCCAGGAAGTTGCCTGAACAAGTTGTTCACTTGTGTCTCCGTCTTGCCCCGGATCCTCTCACCTGCTCATCCCACTGAACCCCTGTCATGTTCCCTTTGAAGGCTCCCGTATTCATTGGTATAGTTCATGGTTCTTTCTGCTTAGCTCACCTCCAGTTTTATTCAACTATCTCTACTCCACTAAGACTATTCAAGCAAATAGTTGCACATCTCTAACCTCCCAATCCATCTTGTTTCCTTCTCAATCATCTCTGTCCATCCCATTCCCAATCTCTAACATCCTTGTCCATCCCATTCCCAATCTCTAACATCCCTGTCCAGGGTGTTCCCAATCTGTAATGTCCCTGTCCATCCGATTCTCAATCTTTAACATTCCTGTCCATCCCATTCCCAATCTCTAACATCCCTGTCCAAGCTGTTCCCAATCTCTAACCTCCCAGGTCAGCCCATTCCCAATCTCTGATCTCCCAGTCCTATCCAAGGCCTTTGAACAGGCTGTTGCCTCAAACCTGTGTCCATTGTAACAACTGCTCCATGTTTGATTTCCTCCATTGAGGGTTTTGCCACATTAACAGAGCAGCTCTCAGGAAAGTGTGAGTGATGTGTGTGACTGTGGCCCAGGTAATCCTTCCCTCCTCCCCCTCATTGATCTGTCTTCTACCTTTCTGCCAG
This sequence comes from Chiloscyllium punctatum, assembly GCF_047496795.1. Taxonomy (NCBI): domain Eukaryota; kingdom Metazoa; phylum Chordata; class Chondrichthyes; order Orectolobiformes; family Hemiscylliidae; genus Chiloscyllium; species Chiloscyllium punctatum. The sequence continues at coordinate 67,833,209 of NC_092778.1, read as the reverse complement.
CTGACCACCCCATCAGTGCCCAGGCCAGCCCAGCCCAGCCCAGCCTGGGCAGTCACCTCTGGACTCTCTAACTCCCCATAACCAGAGGATTGCTGACAGTGTTCTGTTTCCTGTTCCTGCCCCATTCCCTCCTGTGTACCTGAGACTGAACCCTCGGTCCATCCTTTCTCACATCAATGTGCTGTTCCTCGATGGCATCGGCAGCAGCCAAGTGTTCGTTTCCTCATGTTCACTGACGATACCCAGTCCTACCTCACCAGCAGCTCTCTCCTTCCCCTCATTATATTGAACTTATCACACTGTACTCCCAGTCCACAGAACCAGACAAACAAAATTATTCTCCATCTAACTATTGGGAAGACTTAGCCCAGTTTCCACTCCAAGCTCTGTTTCCTGGCTTAGCTGTAATCTCTCTGTCAGTTCTCTGAGGCTGCAATGGGGTTACATGTAGACTCTTACACAGCTTTGTTGTGTGACTTGATTGTGAGATGAGTTTCTGACTGCAGGCTGGATTCCAGCCTTGCATTAAGTCATCTCCTGCTGAGAATCTTGTCTGTCCATGCCTTTGTTACTTCTGTACTTTGGCCATTCCACTGCAACCTGGCTCCTGCTCTCTACTTCCAGAGTGATTGCAAACTCTGCTTTGTGCCCTAACTCACACCCAGTGTCAATCACAAACCATCCCCTTTACTGAGTTCAACAATCTCTCAAGGTTGAAATTTTCACCTTGTTTTCTAATTCCTTCAGATGCGGGCTATGTCCCTCTATAATCTCCTGCAGCCCCACAAGCCCCAGACATATCTGCCCTTCTCCAATCCTGGCTCTTTCAGGATCTCTGAGTTTAATTGTTCCACAATCACAGGCTGTGTTCAAAACCTCTCTGACACTCGATTTCCCTTGCCTCCTGAAAAGGTGCTGCTTACAATCTACCTCATCTGCCCGAACATCTCGCTATGTGAGTCAGAGTCAAACGTTATTGGTTAAAAAGGTTCCTATAAAGCATATTACCATGTTCGTATTGTTGCTGTTATGAGGTTGATACCAATTCAGAAACCTATCTTGTATCTCACAGAGATTTCTATGTCATATATCTGGGGTATTGTAATCTCCCTGATCTTTCAGATGTGCTGGTGAAGTGTGAAATATTGCAATTCAAGTGCACACAATTTTACCATCTGCCCAACTTCTGAGATTGAGACCAGTACAGTCTGATGGGAAGGAAATGCTATGTGGACAGAACGCAAATTAAAATCAGGCAATACTGACAAAGCCTGTCCAGATGCTGCGAAGTGTCAAATGATATCCCTAATAGTCATTCAGTACCCACTGAGATTTTGCGTTAAATAGCACAAGACATGAAGAAATTGATAGTGTGGCTCTACACAATAATAGCTTCATCAGTCACATCATTTCCAAACATATTTCTGAACTGACCCAATATTCTGTACTCTTCCAGTGATTTCTACAAATTCAGAAACATTCTGATTGATAAATGTCGCTCACAGGAGGAATTGTTGGGTGATATAAAGAAAGTTCCTGGGTGTAATATGTTTCCAACGTTGGCCAAGTATGTGTTAAGCATAAAGATCAGATTAGCAAGGAATGAGAGCAACTGGGAAACAGATTTACAAAGTTTAACAATGTGACTGAATACTAATTGTTAAACATAGGGACTGTATCATGTACAGTTTGCTGCTTTTAGCTTGTTACTGTTTGATTAGAAAATAAACTATTTAATAATTGACATTTTGCATAACTAAAGCTGTAATCCTGTTCCAAAACGTCAAACCATTGCTAAAGGCGGACCTGATTTGGCTTCTTTATTTGATGTTTTCCAGTCAGTTTTATTCATTTCAGAATCTTTAGTGTGTGGAGCAGCTCACAAAACATAGCAATTATTTTAAACAGCTAGCATTATTTCTGGATCACAGTTAAAACTGATTGTCTACATGTTTTGCCACAATCAGATTGGAAAAAGGTTTTCACATTGAGCTCCTTGACATAAAACAAAGGCAGAATCAACTATCCCCTGGACTGATCTTGCACCTGTCCTGGTGTTTCTGCAGTGCTGTTACACACAGATCTCCAAAAGAATGCCAGCTATTTGTAGGTTAGGTGGGCTTTGATCGGCGCAACATCGAGGGCCGAAGGGCCTGTACTGCGCTGTATTCTTCTATGTTCTATGTTCTATGTTCTATTTAGAATCTGAAGTCCCTGATTAATTAATTACAATTATATAGGGTATTTCTCCCACAGTGTGAGCAACTAATACGCAATAATAGTGACTGTTACACAGTGTATATTGTTACACAGTAACAGTGACTGTTACACAGTGGATATGGTTACACAGTAACACTAACTGTTACACAGTGTATATTGTTACATAGTAACAGTGACTGTTACACAGTGTATATTGTTACATAATAACAGTGACTGTTACACAGTGGATATGGTTATACAGTAACACTGACTGTTACACAGTGGATATGGTTACACAGTAACAGTGACTGTTACACAGTGGATATGGTTACACACTAACAGTGACTGTTACACAGTGCATATGGTTACAAAGTAACGATGACTGTTACACAGTGGATATGGTTACACAGTAACAGTAACTGTTACACAGTGCATATGGTTACACAGTAACACTAACTGTCACACAGTGGGTATGGATACACAGTAACAGTGACTGTTACACAATGGATATGGTTACACAGTAACAGTGACTGTTACCCAGTGGATATAGTTACAAAGAAACAGTGACTGTTACACAGTGGGTATGGTTACACAGAAACAGTGCCTGTTACCCAGTGGATATAGTTACACAGTAACAGTCACTGTTACCCAGTGGATATGGTTACACAGTAACAGTGACTGTTACACAGTGGATATGGTTACACAGTAACAGTCACTGTTACACAGTGGATATGGTTACACAGTAACAGTGACTGTTACACAGTGGATATAGTTACACAGAAACAGTGACTGTTACACAGTGGATATGGTTACACAGTAACAGTGACTGTTACCCAGTGGATATGGTTCTACAGTAACAGTCACTGTTACACAGTGGATATGGTTACACAGTAACACTAACTGTTACACAGTGGATATAGTTACACAGAAACAGTGACTGTTACACAGTGGATATGGTTACACAGAAACAGTGACTGTTACACAGTGGATATAGTTACACAGAAACAGTGACTGTTACACAGTGGATATAGTTACACAGAAACAGTGACTGTTACACAGTGGATATGGTTACACAGTAACAGTGACTGTTACACAGTGGATATGGTTACATAGTAACAGTGACTGTTACACAATGCATATGGTTACACAGTAACACTAACTGTCACACAGTGGGTATGGATACACAGTAACAGTGACTGTTACACAATGGATATGGTTACACAGTAACAGTGACTGTTACACAGTGGATATGGTTACACAGTAACACTAACTGTTACACAGTGGATATAGTTACACAGAAACAGTGACTGTTACACAGTGGATATGGTTACACAGTAACAGTGACTGTTACACAGTGGATATGGTTACATAGTAACAGTGACTGTTACACAGTGCATATGGTTACACAGTAACACTAACTGTCACACAGTGGGTATGGATACACAGTAACAGTGACTGTTACACATTGGATCGGGTTACACAGTAACAGTGACTGTTACACAGTGGGTGTGGATACACAGTAACAGTGACTGTTACACAGTGCATATGGTTAAACAGAAACAGTGACTTTTACACAGTGCATATGGTTACACAGAAACAGTGACTGTTACACAGTGCATATGGTTACACAGAAACAGTGACTTTTACACAGTGGGTATGGTAACACAGTAACACTAACTGTTACACAGTGGATATGGTTACACAGTAACAGTGACTGTTACCCAGTGGATATAGTTACACAGAAACAGTGACTGTTACACAGTGGAAATGGTTACACAGAAACAGTGACTGTTACACAGTGGATATAGTTACACAGAAACAGTGACTGTTACACAGTGGATATGGTTACACAGTAACAGTGACTGTTACACAGTGGATATGGTTACACAGTAACAGTGACTGTTACACAGTGGATATGGTTACAAAGTAACGATGACTGTTACACAGTGGATATGGTTACACAGTAACAGTGACTGTTACACAGTGTATATAGTTACACAATAACACTGACTGTTACACAGTGGATATGGTTACATAGTAACAGTAACTGTTACACAGTGCATATGGTTACACAGTAACACTAACTGTCACACAGTGGGTATGGATACACAGTAACAGTGACTGTTACACAATGGATATGGTTACACAGTAACAGTGACTGTTACCCAGTGGATATAGTTACACAGAAACAGTGACTGTTACACAGTGGATATGGTTACACAGAAACAGTGACTGTTACACAGTGGATATGGTTACACAGTAACAGGAACTGTTACACAGTGGATATGGTTACACAGTAACAGTGACTGTTACACAGTGGATATGGTTACACAGTAACAGTGACTGTTACACAGTGGATATGGTTACACAGAAACAGTGACTGTTACACAGTGGATATGGTTACACAGAAACAGTGACTGTTACACAGTGGATATAGTTACACAGAAACAGTGACTGTTACACAGTGGATATAGTTACACAGAAACAGTGACTGTTACACAGTGGATATAGTTACACAGAAACAGTGACTGTTACACAGTGGATATAGTTACACAGAAACAGTGACTGTTACACAGTGGATATGGTTACACAGAAACAGTGACTGTTAGAAAGTGGATATAGTTACACAGAAACAGTGACTGTTACACAGTGGATATAGTTACACAGAAACAGTGACTGTTACACAGTGGATATAGTTACACAGAAACAGTGACTGTTACACAGTGGATATAGTTACACAGAAACAGTGACTGTTACACAGTGGATATGGTTACACAGTAACAGTGACTGTTACACAGTGGATATGGTTACATAGTAACACTAACTGTCACACAGTGGGTATGGATACACAGTAACAGTGACTGTTACACAATGGATATGGTTACACAGTAACACTAACTGTCACACAGTGGGTATGGATACACAGTAACAGTGACTGTTACACAGTGCATATGGTTACACAGTAACACTAACTGTCACACAGTGGGTATGGATACACAGTAACAGTGACTGTTACACAATGGATATGGTTACACAGTAACAGTGACTGTTACAAAGTGGATATGGTTATACAGTAACAGTCACTGTTACACAGTGGATATGGTTACACAGTAACAGGAACTGTTACACAGTGGATATGGTTACACAGTAACAGTGACTGTTACACATTGGATCGGGTTACACAGTAACAGTGACTGTTACACAGTGGGTGTGGATACACAGTAACAGTGACTGTTACACAGTGGATATGGTTAAACAGAAACAGTGACTTTTACACAGTGCATATGGTTACACAGAAACAGTGACTTTTACACAGTGGGTATGGTAACACAGTAACACTAACTGTTACACAGTGGATAGGGTTACACAGTAACACTAACTGTTACACAGTGGATATAGTTACACAGAAACAGTGACTGTTACACAGTGGATATGGTTACACAGTAACAGTGACTGTTACACAGTGGATATGGTTACATAGTAACAGTGACTGTTACACAGTGCATATGGTTACACAGTAACACTAACTGTCACACAGTGGGTATGGATACACAGTAACAGTGACTGTTACACATTGGATCGGGTTACACAGTAACAGTGACTGTTACACAGTGGGTGTGGATACACAGTAACAGTGACTGTTACACAGTGCATATGGTTACACAGAAACAGTGACTGTTACACAGTGCATATGGTTACACAGAAACAGTGACTTTTACACAGTGGGTATGGTAACACAGTAACACTAACTGTTACACAGTGGATATGGTTACACAGTAACAGTGACTGTTACCCAGTGGATATAGTTACACAGAAACAGTGACTGTTACACAGTGGAAATGGTTACACAGAAACAGTGACTGTTACACAGTGGATATAGTTACACAGAAACAGTGACTGTTACACAGTGGATATGGTTACACAGTAACAGTGACTGTTACACAGTGGATATGGTTACACAGTAACAGTGACTGTTACACAGTGGATATGTTTACAAAGTAACGATGACTGTTACACAGTGGATATGGTTACACAGTAACAGTGACTGTTACACAGTGTATATAGTTACACAGTAACACTGACTGTTACACAGTGGATATGGTTACATAGTAACAGTAACTGTTACACAGTGCATATGGTTACACAGTAACACTAACTGTCACACAGTGGGTATGGATACACAGTAACAGTGACTGTTACACAATGGATATGGTTACACAGTAACAGTGACTGTTACCCAGTGGATATAGTTACACAGAAACAGTGACTGTTACACAGTGGATATGGTTACACAGAAACAGTGACTGTTACACAGTGGATATGTTTACACAGTAACAGGAACTGTTACACAGTGGATATGGTTACACAGTAACAGTGACTGTTACACAGTGGATATGGTTACACAGTAACAGTGACTGTTACACAGTGGATATGGTTACACAGAAACAGTGACTGTTACACAGTGGATATAGTTACACAGAAACAGTGACTGTTACACAGTGGATATAGTTACACAGAAACAGTGACTGTTAGAAAGTGGATATAGTTACACAGAAACAGTGACTGTTACACAGTGGATATGGTTACACAGAAACAGTGACTGTTACACAGTGGATATAGTTACACAGAAACAGTGACTGTTACACAGTGGATATAGTTACACAGAAACAGTGACTGTTACACAGTGGATATAGTTACACAGAAACAGTGACTGTTACACAGTGGATATAGTTACACAGAAACAGTGACTGTTACACAGTGGATATAGTTACACAGAAACAGTGACTGTTACACAGTGGATATGGTTACACAGAAACAGTGACTGTTACACAGTGGATATAGTTACACAGAAACAGTGACTGTTACACAGTGGATATAGTTACACAGAAACAGTGACTGTTACACAGTGGATATAGTTACACAGAAACAGTGACTGTTACACAGTGGATATGGTTACACAGTAACAGTGACTGTTACACAGTGGATATGGTTACATAGTAACACTAACTGTCACACAGTGGGTATGGATACACAGTAACAGTGACTGTTACACAATGGATATGGTTACACAGTAACACTAACTGTCACACAGTGGGTATGGATACACAGTAACAGTGACTGTTACACAGTGCATATGGTTACACAGTAACACTAACTGTCACACAGTGGGTATGGATACACAGTAACAGTGACTGTTACACAATGGATATGGTTACACAGTAACACTAACTGTCACACAGTGGGTATGGATACACAGTAACAGTGACTGTTACACAGTGCATATGGTTACACAGTAACACTAACTGTCACACAGTGGGTATGGATACACAGTAACAGTGACTGTTACACAATGGATATGGTTACACAGTAACAGTGACTGTTACAAAGTGGATATGGTTATACAGTAACAGTCACTGTTACACAGTGGATATGGTTACACAGTAACAGGAACTGTTACACAGTGGATATGGTTACACAGTAACAGGAACTGTTACACAGTGGATATAGTTACACAGTAACAGTGACTGTTACACAGTGGATATGGTTAAACAGAAACAGTGACTTTTACACAGTGCATATGGTTACACAGAAACAGTGACTTTTACACAGTGGGTATGGTAACACAGTAACACTAACTGTTACACAGTGGATAGGGTTACACAGTAACAGTGACTGTTACCCAGTGGATATAGTTACACAGAAACAGTGACTGTTACACAGTGCATATGGTTACACAGAAACAGTGACTGTTACACAGTGCATATGGTTACACAGAAACAGTGACTGTTACCCAGTGGATATAGTTACACAGAAACAGTGACTGTTACACAGTGGATATGGTTACACAGAAACAGTGACTGTTACACAGTGAATATGGTTACACAGTAACAGTGACTGTTACACAGTGGATATAGTTACACAGAAACAGTGACTGTTACACAGTGGATATGGTTACACAGTAACAGTGACTGTTACACAATGGATATGGTTACACAGTAACAGTGACTGTTACAAAGTGGATATGGTTATACAGTAACAGTCACTGTTACACAGTGGATATGGTTACACAGTAACAGGAACTGTTACACAGTGGGTATGGTAACACAGTAACACTAACTGTTACACAGTGGATAGGGTTACACAGTAACAGTGACTGTTACCCAGTGGATATAGTTACACAGAAACAGTGACTGTTACACAGTGGAAATGGTTACACAGAAACAGTGACTGTTACACAGTGGATGTGGTTACACAGTAACAGTGACTGTTACCCAGTGGATATAGTTACACAGTAACAGTGACTGTTACACAGTGGATATGGTTACACAGTAACAGTGACTATTACACAGTGGATATAGTTACACAGAAACAGTGACTGTTACACAGTGGATATGGTTACACAGTAACAGTGACTGTTACACAGTGGATATGGTTACATAGTAACAGTGACTGTTTCACAGTGGATATGGTTACACAGTAACAGTGACTATTACACAGTGGATATAGTTACACAGAAACAGTGACTGTTACACAGTGGATATGGTTACACAGTAACAGTGACTGTTACACAGTGGATATGGTTACATAGTAACAGTGACTGTTACACAGTGGATATGGTTACACAGTAACAGTGACTATTACACAGTGGATATAGTTACACAGAAACAGTGACTATTACACAGTGGATATGGTTACACAGAAACAGTGACTGTTACACAGTGGATATGGTTACACAGTAACAGTGACTATTACACAGTGGATATAGTTACACAGAAACAGTGACTGTTACACAGTGGATATAGTTACACAGAAACAGTGACTATTACACAGTGGATATAGTTACACAGAAACAGTGACTGTTACACAGTGAATATGGTTACACAGTAACAGTGACTGTTACACAGTGGATATAGTTACACAGAAACAGTGACTGTTACACAGTGGATATGGTTACACAGTAACAGTGACTGTTACACAGTGGATATAGTTACACAGAAACAGTGACTGTTACACAGTGCATATGGTTACACAGTAACAGTGACTGTTACACAGTGGATATGGTTACAAAGTAACAATGACTATTACACAGTGGATATGGTTACACAGTAACAGTGACTGTTACACAGTGTATGTAGTTACACAGTAACACTGACTGTTACACAGTGGATATGGTTACATAGTAACAGTAACTGTTACACAGTGCATATGGTTACACAGTAATACTAACTGTCACACAGTGGGTATGGATACACAGAAACAGTGACTGTTACACAGTGGATATAGTTACACAGAAACAGTGACTGTTACACAGTGGATATAGTTACACAGAAACAGTGACTGTTACACGGTGGATATAGTTACACAGAAACAGTGACTGTTACACAGTGGATATAGTTACACAGAAACAGTGACTGTTACACAGTGTATATCGTTACACAGTAACAGTGACTGTTACACAGTGGATATGGTTACATAGTAACACTAACTGTCACACAGTGGGTATGGATACACAGTAACAGTGACTGTTACACAATGGATATGGTTACACAGTAACACTAACTGTCACACAGTGGGTATGGATACACAGTAACAGTGACTGTTACACAGTGCATATGGTTACACAGTAACACTAACTGTCACACAGTGGGTATGGATACACAGTAACAGTGACTGTTACACAATGGATATGGTTACACAGTAACACTAACTGTCACACAGTGGGTATGGATACACAGTAACAGTGACTGTTACACAGTGCATATGGTTACACAGTAACACTAACTGTCACACAGTGGGTATGGATACACAGTAACAGTGACTGTTACACAATGGATATGGTTACACAGTAACAGTGACTGTTACAAAGTGGATATGGTTATACAGTAACAGTCACTGTTACACAGTGGATATGGTTACACAGTAACAGGAACTGTTACACAGTGGATATGGTTACACAGTAACAGTGACTGTTACACATTGGATCGGGTTACACAGTAACAGTGACTGTTACACAGTGGGTGTGGATACACAGTAACAGTGACTGTTACACAGTGGATATGGTTAAACAGAAACAGTGACTTTTACACAGTGCATATGGTTACACAGAAACAGTGACTTTTACACAGTGGGTATGGTAACACAGTAACACTAACTGTTACACAGTGGATAGGGTTACACAGTAACACTAACTGTTACCCAGTGGATATAGTTACACAGAAACAGTGACTGTTACACAGTGGATATGGTTACACAGTAACAGTGACTGTTACACAGTGGATATGGTTACATAGTAACAGTGACTGTTACACAGTGCATATGGTTACACAGTAACACTAACTGTCACACAGTGGGTATGGATACACAGTAACAGTGACTGTTACACATTGGATCGGGTTACACAGTAACAGTGACTGTTACACAGTGGGTGTGGATACACAGTAACAGTGACTGTTACACAGTGCATATGGTTACACAGAAACAGTGACTGTTACACAGTGCATATGGTTACACAGAAACAGTGACTTTTACACAGTGGGTATGGTAACACAGTAACACTAACTGTTACACAGTGGATATGGTTACACAGTAACAGTGACTGTTACCCAGTGGATATAGTTACACAGAAACAGTGACTGTTACACAGTGGAAATGGTTACACAGAAACAGTGACTGTTACACAGTGGATATAGTTACACAGAAACAGTGACTGTTACACAGTGGATATGGTTACACAGTAACAGTGACTGTTACACAGTGGATATGGTTACACAGTAACAGTGACTGTTACACAGTGGATATGTTTACAAAGTAACGATGACTGTTACACAGTGGATATGGTTACACAGTAACAGTGACTGTTACACAGTGTATATAGTTACACAGTAACACTGACTGTTACACAGTGGATATGGTTACATAGTAACAGTAACTGTTACACAGTGCATATGGTTACACAGTAACACTAACTGTCACACAGTGGGTATGGATACACAGTAACAGTGACTGTTACACAATGGATATGGTTACACAGTAACAGTGACTGTTACCCAGTGGATATAGTTACACAGAAACAGTGACTGTTACACAGTGGATATGGTTACACAGAAACAGTGACTGTTACACAGTGGATATGTTTACACAGTAACAGGAACTGTTACACAGTGGATATGGTTACACAGTAACAGTGACTGTTACACAGTGGATATGGTTACACAGTAACAGTGACTGTTACACAGTGGATATGGTTACACAGAAACAGTGACTGTTACACAGTGGATATAGTTACACAGAAACAGTGACTGTTACACAGTGGATATAGTTACACAGAAACAGTGACTGTTAGAAAGTGGATATAGTTACACAGAAACAGTGACTGTTACACAGTGGATATGGTTACACAGAAACAGTGACTGTTACACAGTGGATATAGTTACACAGAAACAGTGACTGTTACACAGTGGATATAGTTACACAGAAACAGTGACTGTTACACAGTGGATATAGTTACACAGAAACAGTGACTGTTACACAGTGGATATAGTTACACAGAAACAGTGACTGTTACACAGTGGATATGGTTACACAGAAACAGTGACTGTTACACAGTGGATATGGTTACACAGAAACAGTGACTGTTACACAGTGGATATAGTTACACAGAAACAGTGACTGTTACACAGTGGATATAGTTACACAGAAACAGTGACTGTTACACAGTGGATATGGTTACACAGTAACAGTGACTGTTACACAGTGGATATGGTTACATAGTAACACTAACTGTCACACAGTGGGTATGGATACACAGTAACAGTGACTGTTACACAATGGATATGGTTACACAGTAACACTAACTGTCACACAGTGGGTATGGATACACAGTAACAGTGACTGTTACACAGTGCATATGGTTACACAGTAACACTAACTGTCACACAGTGGGTATGGATACACAGTAACAGTGACTGTTACACAATGGATATGGTTACACAGTAACACTAACTGTCACACAGTGGGTATGGATACACAGTAACAGTGACTGTTACACAGTGCATATGGTTACACAGTAACACTAACTGTCACACAGTGGGTATGGATACACAGTAACAGTGACTGTTACACAATGGATATGGTTACACAGTAACAGTGACTGTTACAAAGTGGATATGGTTATACAGTAACAGTCACTGTTACACAGTGGATATGGTTACACAGTAACAGGAACTGTTACACAGTGGATATGGTTACACAGTAACAGGAACTGTTACACAGTGGATATAGTTACACAGTAACAGTGACTGTTACACAGTGGATATGGTTAAACAGAAACAGTGACTTTTACACAGTGCATATGGTTACACAGAAACAGTGACTTTTACACAGTGGGTATGGTAACACAGTAACACTAACTGTTACACAGTGGATAGGGTTACACAGTAACAGTGACTGTTACCCAGTGGATATAGTTACACAGAAACAGTGACTGTTACACAGTGCATATGGTTACACAGAAACAGTGACTGTTACACAGTGCATATGGTTACACAGAAACAGTGACTGTTACCCAGTGGATATAGTTACACAGAAACAGTGACTGTTACACAGTGGATATGGTTACACAGAAACAGTGACTGTTACACAGTGAATATGGTTACACAGTAACAGTGACTGTTACACAGTGGATATAGTTACACAGAAACAGTGACTGTTACACAGTGGATATGGTTACACAGTAACAGTGACTGTTACACAATGGATATGGTTACACAGTAACAGTGACTGTTACAAAGTGGATATGGTTATACAGTAACAGTCACTGTTACACAGTGGATATGGTTACACAGTAACAGGAACTGTTACACAGTGGGTATGGTAACACAGTAACACTAACTGTTACACAGTGGATAGGGTTACACAGTAACAGTGACTGTTACCCAGTGGATATAGTTACACAGAAACAGTGACTGTTACACAGTGGAAATGGTTACACAGAAACAGTGACTGTTACACAGTGGATGTGGTTACACAGTAACAGTGACTGTTACCCAGTGGATATAGTTACACAGTAACAGTGACTGTTACACAGTGGATATGGTTACACAGTAACAGTGACTATTACACAGTGGATATAGTTACACAGAAACAGTGACTGTTACACAGTGGATATGGTTACACAGTAACAGTGACTGTTACACAGTGGATATGGTTACATAGTAACAGTGACTGTTTCACAGTGGATATGGTTACACAGTAACAGTGACTATTACACAGTGGATATAGTTACACAGAAACAGTGACTGTTACACAGTGGATATGGTTACACAGTAACAGTGACTGTTACACAGTGGATATGGTTACATAGTAACAGTGACTGTTACACAGTGGATATGGTTACACAGTAACAGTGACTATTACACAGTGGATATAGTTACACAGAAACAGTGACTATTACACAGTGGATATGGTTACACAGAAACAGTGACTGTTACACAGTGGATATGGTTACACAGTAACAGTGACTATTACACAGTGGATATAGTTACACAGAAACAGTGACTGTTACACAGTGGATATAGTTACACAGAAACAGTGACTATTACACAGTGGATATAGTTACACAGAAACAGTGACTGTTACACAGTGAATATGGTTACACAGTAACAGTGACTGTTACACAGTGGATATAGTTACACAGAAACAGTGACTGTTACACAGTGGATATGGTTACACAGTAACAGTGACTGTTACACAGTGGATATAGTTACACAGAAACAGTGACTGTTACACAGTGCATATGGTTACACAGTAACAGTGACTGTTACACAGTGGATATGGTTACAAAGTAACAATGACTATTACACAGTGGATATGGTTACACAGTAACAGTGACTGTTACACAGTGTATGTAGTTACACAGTAACACTGACTGTTACACAGTGGATATGGTTACATAGTAACAGTAACTGTTACACAGTGCATATGGTTACACAGTAACACTAACTGTCACACAGTGGGTGTGGATACACAGTAACAGTGACTGTTACACAATGGATATGGTTACACAGTAACAGTGACTGTTACAAAGTGGATATGGTTATACAGTAACAGTCACTGTTACAAAGTGGATATGGTTACACAGTAACACTAACTGTTACCCAGTGGATATGGTTACACAGTAACAGTGACTGTTACACAGTGGGTGTGGATACACAGTAACAGTGACTGTTACACAGTGGATATGGTTAAACAGAAACAGTGACTTTTACACAGTGCATATGGTTACACAGAAACAGTGACTGTTACACAGTGCATATGGTTACACAGAAACAGTGACTTTTACACAGTGGGTATGGTAACACAGTAACACTAACTGTTACACAGTGGATATGGTTACACAGTAACAGTGACTGTTACACAGTGGATATGGTTACACAGTAACAGTGACTGTTACACAGTGGATAGGGTTACACAGTAACAGTGACTGTTACACAGTGGGTATGGATGCACAGTAACACTGACTGTTACACAGTGGATATGGTTACACAGAAACACTGACTGTTACACAGTGGATAGGGTTACACAGTAACACTAACTGTTACACAGTGGATATGGATACACAGTAATAGTGACTGTTACACAGTGGGTATGGATACACAGTAACATTGACTGTTACACAGTGGATATGGTTACACAGTTACTAACTGTTACACAGTGGGTATGGATACACAGAAACAGTGACTGTTACACAGTTGGTATGGATACACAGTAACAGTGACTGTTACACAGTGGATATGGTTACACAGTAACTGTAACTGTTACCCAGTGGATATAGTTACACAGTAACAGTCACTGTTACCCAGTGGATATGGTTACACAGTAACAGGAACTGTTACACAGTGGATATGGTTACACAGTAACAGTCACTGTTACACAGTGGATATGGTTACACAGTAACAGTGACTGTTACACAGTGGATATAGTTACACAGAAACAGTGACTGTTACACAGTGGATATGGTTACACTGAAACAGTGACTGTTACACAGTGGATATGGTTACACAGTAACAGTGACTGTTACCCAGTGGATATGGTTCTACAGTAACAGTCACTGTTACACAGTGGATATGGTTACACAGTAACACTAACTGTTACACAGTGGATATAGTTACACAGAAACAGTGACTGTTACACAGTGGATATGGTTACACAGAAACAGTGACTGTTACACAGTGGATATAGTTACACAGAAACAGTGACTGTTACACAGTGGATATAGTTACACAGAAACAGTGACTGTTACACAGTGGATATAGTTACACAGAAACAGTGACTGTTACACAGTGGATATGGTTACACAGTAACAGTGACTGTTACACAGTGGATATGGTTACATAGTAACAGTGACTGTTACACAGTGCATATGGTTACACAGTAACACTAACTGTCACACAGTGGGTATGGATACACAGTAACAGTGACTGTTACACAATGGATATGGTTACACAGTAACAGTGACTGTTACACAGTGGATATGGTTACACAGTAACACTAACTGTTACACAGTGGATATAGTTACACAGAAACAGTGACTGTTACACAGTGGATATGGTTACACAGTAACAGTGACTGTTACACAGTGGATATGGTTACATAGTAACAGTGACTGTTACACAGTGCATATGGTTACACAGTAACACTAACTGTCACACCGTGGGTATGGATACTCAGTAACAGTGACTGTTACACATTGGATCGGGTTACACAGTAACAGTGACTGTTACACAGTGGGTGTGGATACACAGTAACAGTGACTGTTACACAGTGCATATGGTTAAACAGAAACAGTGACTTTTACACAGTGCATATGGTTACACAGAAACAGTGACTGTTACACAGTGCATATGGTTACACAGAAACAGTGACTTTTACACAGTGGGTATGGTAACACAGTAACACTAACTGTTACACAGTGGATATGGTTACACAGTAACAGTGACTGTTACCCAGTGGATATAGTTACACAGAAACAGTGACTGTTACACAGTGGAAATGGTTACACAGAAACAGTGACTGTTACACAGTGGATATAGTTACACAGAAACAGTGACTGTTACACAGTGGATATGGTTACACAGTAACAGTGACTGTTACACAGTGGATATGGTTACACAGTAACAGTGACTGTTACACAGTGGATATGGTTACAAAGTAACGATGACTGTTACACAGTGGATATGGTTACACAGTAACAGTGACTGTTACACAGTGTATATAGTTACACAGTAACACTGACTGTTACACAGTGGATATGGTTACATAGTAACAGTAACTGTTACACAGTGCATATGGTTACACAGTAACACTAACTGTCACACAGTGGGTATGGATACACAGTAACAGTGACTGTTACACAATGGATATGGTTACACAGTAACAGTGACTGTTACCCAGTGGATATAGTTACACAGAAACAGTGACTGTTACACAGTGGATATGGTTACACAGTAACAGGAACTGTTACACAGTGGATATGGTTACACAGTAACAGTGACTGTTACACAGTGGATATGGTTACACAGTAACAGTGACTGTTACACAGTGGATATGGTTACACAGTAACAGTGACTGTTACACAGTGGATATGGTTACACAGAAACAGTGACTGTTACACAGTGGATATAGTTACACAGAAACAGTGACTGTTACACAGTGGATATAGTTACACAGAAACAGTGACTGTTAGAAAGTGGATATAGTTACACAGAAACAGTGACTGTTACACAATGGATATGGTTACACAGAAACAGTGACTGTTACACAGTGGATATAGTTACACAGAAACAGTGACTGTTACACAGTGGATATAGTTACACAGAAACAGTGACTGTTACACAGTGGATATAGTTACACAGAAACAGTGACTGTTACACAGTGGATATAGTTACACAGAAACAGTGACTGTTACACAGTGGATATAGTTACACAGAAACAGTGACTGTTACACAGTGGATATAGTTACACAGAAACAGTGACTGTTACACAGTGGATATGGTTACACAGAAACAGTGACTGTTACACAGTGGATATAGTTACACAGAAACAGTGACTGTTACACAGTGGATATAGTTACACAGAAACAGTGACTGTTACACAGTGGATATAGTTACACAGAAACAGTGACTGTTACACAGTGGATATAGTTACACAGAAACAGTGACTGTTACACAGTGGATATGGTTACACTGTAACAGTGACTGTTACACAGTGGATATGGTTACATAGTAACACTAACTGTCACACAGTGGGTATGGATACACAGTAACAGTGACTGTTACACAATGGATATGGTTACACAGTAACACTAACTGTCACACAGTGGGTATGGATACACAGTAACAGTGACTGTTACACAGTGCATATGGTTACACAGTAACACTAACTGTCACACAGTGGGTATGGATACACAGTAACAGTGACTGTTACACAATGGATATGGTTACACAGTAACACTAACTGTCACACAGTGGGTATGGATACACATTAACAGTGACTGTTACACAGTGCATATGGTTACACAGTAACACTAACTGTCACACAGTGGGTATGGATACACAGTAACAGTGACTGTTACACAATGGATATGGTTACACAGTAACAGTGACTGTTACAAAGTGGATATGGTTATACAGTAACAGTCACTGTTACACAGTGTATATGGTTACACAGTAACAGGAACTGTTACACAGTGGATATGGTTACACAGTAACAGTGACTGTTACACATTGGATCGGGTTACACAGTAACAGTGACTGTTACACAGTGGGTGTGGATACACAGTAACAGTGACTGTTACACAGTGGATATGGTTAAACAGAAACAGTGACTTTTACACAGTGCATATGGTTACACAGAAACAGTGACTTTTACACAGTGGGTATGGTAACACAGTAACACTAACTGTTACACAGTGGATAGGGTTACACAGTAACACTAACTGTTACCCAGTGGATATAGTTACACAGAAACAGTGACTGTTACACAGTGGATATGGTTACACAGTAACAGTGACTGTTACACAGTGGATATGGTTACATAGTAACAGTGACTGTTACACAGTGCATATGGTTACACAGTAACACTAACTGTCACACAGTGGGTATGGATACACAGTAACAGTGACTGTTACACAGTGGGTGTGGATACACAGTAACAGTGACTGTTACACAGTGCATATGGTTAAACAGAAACAGTGACTTTTACACAGTGCATATGGTTACACAGAAACAGTGACTGTTACACAGTGCATATGGTTACACAGAAACAGTGACTTTTACACAGTGGGTATGGTAACACAGTAACACTAACTGTTACACAGTGGATATGGTTACACAGTAACAGTGACTGTTACCCAGTGGATATAGTTACACAGAAACAGTGACTGTTACACAGTGGAAATGGTTACACAGAAACAGTGACTGTTACACAGTGGATATAGTTACACAGAAACAGTGACTGTTACACAGTGGATATGGTTACACAGTAACAGTGACTGTTACACAGTGGATATGGTTACACAGTAACAGTGACTGTTACACAGTGGATATGTTTACAAAGTAACGATGACTGTTACACAGTGGATATGGTTACACAGTAACAGTGACTGTTACACAGTGTATATAGTTACACAGTAACACTGACTGTTACACAGTGGATATGGTTACATAGTAACAGTAACTGTTACACAGTGCATATGGTTACACAGTAACACTAACTGTCACACAGTGGGTATGGATACACAGTAACAGTGACTGTTACACAATGGATATGGTTACACAGTAACAGTGACTGTTACCCAGTGGATATAGTTACACAGAAACAGTGACTGTTACACAGTGGATATGGTTACACAGAAACAGTGACTGTTACACAGTGGATATGGTTACACAGTAACAGGAACTGTTACACAGTGGATATGGTTACACAGTAACAGTGACTGTTACACAGTGGATATGGTTACACAGTAACAGTGACTGTTACACAGTGGATATGGTTACACAGAAACAGTGACTGTTACACAGTGGATATGGTTACACAGAAACAGTGACTGTTACACAGTGGATATAGTTACACAGAAACAGTGACTGTTACACAGTGGATATAGTTACACAGAAACAGTGACTGTTAGAAAGTGGATATAGTTACACAGAAACAGTGACTGTTACACAGTGGATATGGTTACACAGAAACAGTGACTGTTACACAGTGGATATAGTTACACAGAAACAGTGACTGTTACACAGTGGATATAGTTACACAGAAACAGTGACTGTTACACAGTGGATATAGTTACACAGAAACAGTGACTGTTACACAGTGGATATAGTTACACAGAAACAGTGACTGTTACACAGTGGATATAGTTACACAGAAACAGTGACTGTTACACAGTGGATATAGTTACACAGAAACAGTGACTGTTACACAGTGGATATGGTTACACAGAAACAGTGACTGTTACACAGTGGATATAGTTACACAGAAACAGTGACTGTTACACAGTGGATATAGTTACACAGAAACAGTGACTGTTACACAGTGGATATAGTTACACAGAAACAGTGACTGTTACACAGTGGATATGGTTACACAGTAACAGTGACTGTTACACAGTGGATATGGTTACATAGTAACACTAACTGTCACACAGTGGGTATGGATACACAGTAACAGTGACTGTTACACAATGGATATGGTTACACAGTAACACTAACTGTCACACAGTGGGTATGGATACACAGTAACAGTGACTGTTACACAGTGCATATGGTTACACAGTAACACTAACTGTCACACAGTGGGTATGGATACACAGTAACAGTGACTGTTACACAATGGATATGGTTACACAGTAACACTAACTGTCACACAGTGGGTATGGATACACAGTAACTGTGACTGTTACACAGTGCATATGGTTACACAGTAACACTAACTGTCACACAGTGGGTATGGATACACAGTAACAGTGACTGTTACACAATGGATATGGTTACACAGTAACAGTGACTGTTACAAAGTGGATATGGTTATACAGTAACAGTCACTGTTACACAGTGGATATGGTTACACAGTAACAGGAACTGTTACACAGTGGATATGGTTACACAGTAACAGTGACTGTTACACATTGGATCGGGTTACACAGTAACAGTGACTGTTACACAGTGGGTGTGGATACACAGTAACAGTGACTGTTACACAGTGGATATGGTTAAACAGAAACAGTGACTTTTACACAGTGCATATGGTTACACAGAAACAGTGACTTTTACACAGTGGGTATGGTAACACAGTAACACTAACTGTTACACAATGGATAGGGTTACACAGTAACAGTGACTGTTACCCAGTGGATATAGTTACACAGAAACAGTGACTGTTACACAGTGCATATGGTTACACAGAAACAGTGACTGTTACACAGTGCATATGGTTACACAGAAACAGTGACTTTTACACAGTGGGTATGGTAACACAGTAACACTAACTGTTACACAGTGGATAGGGTTACACAGTAACAGTGACTGTTACCCAGTGGATATAGTTACACAGAAACAGTGACTGTTACACAGTGGAAATGGTTACACAGAAACAGTGACTGTTACACAGTGGATATGGTTACACAGTAACAGTGACTGTTACCCAGTGGATATAGTTACACAGTAACAGTGACTGTTACACAGTGGATATGGTTACACAGTAACAGTGACTATTACACAGTGGATATAGTTACACAGAAACAGTGACTGTTACACAGTGGATATGGTTACACAGTAACAGTGACTGTTACACAGTGGATATGGTTACATAGTAACAGTGACTGTTTCACAGTGGATATGGTTACACAGTAACAGTGACTATTACACAGTGGATATAGTTACACAGAAACAGTGACTGTTACACAGTGGATATGGTTACACAGTAACAGTGACTGTTACACAGTGGATATAGTTACACAGAAACAGTGACTGTTACACAGTGCATATGGTTACACAGTAACAGTGACTGTTACACAGTGGATATGGTTACAAAGTAACAATGACTATTACACAGTGGATATGGTTACACAGTAACAGTGACTGTTACACAGTGTATGTAGTTACACAGTAACACTGACTGTTACACAGTGGATATGGTTACATAGTAACAGTAACTGTTACACAGTGCATATGGTTACACAGTAACACTAACTGTCACACAGTGGGTATGGATACACAGTAACAGTGACTGTTACACAATGGATATGGTTACACAGTAACAGTGACTGTTACAAAGTGGATATGGTTATACAGTAACAGTCACTGTTACAAAGTGGATATGGTTACACAGTAACACTAACTGTTACCCAGTGGATATGGTTACACAGTAACAGTGACTGTTACACAGTGGGTGTGGATACACAGTAACAGTGACTGTTACACAGTGGATATGGTTAAACAGAAACAGTGACTTTTACACAGTGCATATGGTTACACAGAAACAGTGACTGTTACACAGTGCATATGGTTACACAGAAACAGTGACTTTTACACAGTGGGTATGGTAACACAGTAACACTAACTGTTACACAGTGGATATGGTTACACAGTAACAGTGACTGTTACACAGTGGATATGGTTACACAGTAACAGTGACTGTTACACAGTGGATAGGGTTACACAGTAACAGTGACTGTTACACAGTGGATATGGTTACACAGAAACACTGACTGTTACACAGTGGATAGGGTTACACAGTAACACTAACTGTTACACAGTGGATATGGATACACAGTAATAGTGACTGTTACACAGTGGGTATGGATACACAGTTACTAACTGTTACACAGTGGGTATGGATACACAGAAACAGTGACTGTTACACAGTTGGTATGGATACACAGTAACAGTGACTGTTACACAGTGGATATGGTTACACAGTAACTGTAACTGTTACACAGTGTATATAGTTACACAGTAACAGTAACTGTTACACAGTGGGTATGTATACACAGAAACAGTGACTGTTACACAGTTGGTATGGATACACAGTAACAGTGACTGTTACACAGTGGGTATGGTAACACAGTAACACTAACTGTTACACAGTGTACATAGTTACACAGTAACAGTAACTGTTACACAGTGGATATGGATACACAGTAATAGTGACTGTTACACAGTGGGTATGGATACACAGTAACTGTCACTGTTACACAGTGGATATGGTAACACAGTAACAGGAACTGTTACACAGTGTATATAGTTACACAGTAACAGTAACTGTCACACAGTGGATATGGTTATACATGGTGGCATGGTGGCACAGTGGCACACTGGTTAGCACTGCTGCCTCACAGCGCCAGAGACCTGGGTTCAAATCCCGCCTCGGGCAACTGCCTGTGTGGAGTTTGCACATTCTCCCCTTGTCTGCGTGGCTCCGGTTTCCTCCCACAGTCTAAAGATGTGCCGGTCAGGTGAATTGGCCATGCTAAATTGTCCGTAGTGTTACGTGTAGGGGATTGGGTCTGGGTGGGTTGCTCTTCGGAGGTTCGGTGTTGGCTTGTTGGGCCGAAGGGCCTGTTTCCACACTGTAGGGAATCTAATCTATCTATATCCTCCTGTATTCTCTGACAGTCCCTTATGCTTTCTGCTACTCCACCAATCTTCGTGTCATCTGCAAACTTACTGATCAGACCAACAGTGCCCTCTTCCAGATCATTTACGTATATCACAAACAACAGTGGCCCCAACACTGACCCCTGTGGAACACCACTGGGCACCTTTCTCCATTTCAAGAAACTCCCTTCAACTACTACTGTCTCCTGTTGCTCAACCAGTTCTTTATCTCCCTAGTTAGAACACCCTGCACACCATGTGACTTCACTTTCTCTATTAGTCTACAATGGGGAACCTTATCAAATGCCTTACTAAAGGCCATGTATATGACATCAACAGCCCTTCCTTCATCTATCAACTTGGTCACTTCCTCGAAGAGCTCTATTAAGTTGGTAAGGCACAATCTCCCCCTCACAAAACCATGTTGCCCATCACTGATAAGCCCATTCTTCTCTAAATATAAATAGATCCTGTCCCTCAGGACCTTCTCCAGCAACTTTCCCATCACTGACGTCAGGCTCACTGGTCTGTAGTTACTCAGAACATCTCCACTACCTTCTTGTACAGGGGGACAACATGAACAACCCTCCAGTCCTCCAGCATCTCATCTGTATTTAAGGATGCCACAAAGACATGTCAGGACCCCAGCTATTTCCTCTCTCTCCTCTCATTAACGTGGGATAGATCCCATCCGGTCCTGGGGATTTATCCACCTTTTAATAACCTCTAGCCTACCCAACTTATCTTCCCTACCTATGTCAACGTGATCCAGACAAAGCAAACTTCTATCTCTAATCTCAACATTCATCATGTCCCTCTCCTCAGTGAACACTGACGCAAAGTAATCATTCAGAATCTCACCCATTCTCTCAGGTTCGACACACAGCCTTCCTTCATTATCCTTTAGTGGACCAATCCTTTCTCGAGTTACCCGCTTGCTTCAAATATAAAGAATAAAATGCTCTGGGATTCTGCTCGCTAAAGCTATTTCATGACCCCTTTTAGCCCACTTGATTCCTCATTTAAGATTGGTCCTACTCTTCTGATATTCCTCCAGGGCCCGTTCTGTTCTAAGCTGCCTGCACCTTACGTACGCTTCCCTTGTCCTCTTGGCTAGACATACAATTTCTCCTGTCATCCACGGTTCACGAATCTTGCCCTTCCTATCCTTTGCCTTCAACGGGACATGCCTATCCTGCACTATCTTTGAAAGTCTCCCACATCTCAAATATGAACTTCCCTTCAAATAGCTGTGTCCAATCCACATTTCCCAGCTCCTGCCTAATTTTGATATAATTGGCCTTGGTCCAGTTTAGTACTCTTCCCTTAGGACCACTCTCATCTTTGTCTATGAGTATTCTAAAACTTACAGAATTGTGGTCACTGTTCCCAAAGAAATCCCCCACTGCAACTTCTACCACCTGTCCTGGCTCGTTCCCCAGTACCAGGTCCAATATGGCCCTTACCCTCATCGGACTACTGACATACTGCTCCTGGACACTTCTTACAAATTCTGCCCCATCCAGACCTCTGACACTAAGTGCATCCCAGTCAATGTTGGTGAAATTAAAATCTGCCAACACCACTACTCTGTTGCCTCTACATCTTTCCATAATGTGTTTACCTATTTGTTCTTCTACCTCACACTCACTGTAATACAGCCCCAACAATGTAACTGCACCCTTCTTATTTCTCAGCTCCACCCATAATGCCCCACTGCTCAAGCCCTCCATAGTGTCCTCCTTTAGCACGGCCATGATATCATCCCTGACCAGCAATGCAACTCCACCCCCCTTTTACTTCCCTCCTTGTCCTGTCTGAAGCGTCTATATCCTGGAACATTTAGTTGCCAATCATCATTCCCTTCCTTCAACCAAGTCTCTGTGATGGCAATAATGTCATAATCTCAGGCACCAATCCAAGCCCTAAATTCATCTGCCTTACCCACTATACTCCTTGCATTAAAGTAGATGCATTTCAGGCCACCAGTTCTTTTGCGCTCACCTGCTCTCTGCCTACTCTTCCCTTTATTAATGTTATCTTCATGATTCTTACAGTCTCCAGTCTCCACCTCGCTGCCTACTTGTTTTCTCTTCTGGTTCCCAGTCCCCCGCCACATTAGTTTAAAACCTCCCCAACAGCAGTAGCAAAAACTCCCCCAAGGACATTGGTTCAGGTCTGGTTCAGATGTAGACCGTCCAATTTGTAATAGTCCCACCTTCCCCAGAACCAGTCCCAATGTCCCACAAATCTGAACTCCTCCCTCCTACACCATCTCTCAAGCCACGTGTCCATCCTGCCTATTTTTTCATTTCTACACTAGCTAGCACGTGGCACTGGTAATAATCCCGAGATCACTACCTTTGAGGTCCTTCTCTTTAACTTCTCTCCTAGCTCCCTGAATTCTTCTTTCAGGACCTCATCTCGTTTTTTTACTTATATCGTTGGTGCCTATATGCACCAAGACAACTGGCTGTTCACCCTCTCCTTTTAGAATGCTCTGCAGCCAATCGGTGACATCTCTGACCCAAGCACCTGGGAGGCAGCATACCATCCGGGAGTCCTGTTTTCAGCCACAGCACCGCCTATCTACTCCCCTCACAACAGAATCCCCTATGACTATGACCCTATGAGTCTTTTTCCCGCCCTTCTGAACAGCAGTGCCCGCCACGGTGCCATGATCCTGGCAACTGCTGCACTCCCCTAGTGAGCCATCTCCCCCAACAATATCCAAAATGGTATAGCTGTTTTGGAGGGAGATGACCGCAGGGGACACCTGCACTGCCTTCCTACTCTTTCTCTGTCTTTTGGTCACCCATTCACTGTCTCCCTCAGTGACTCTAACCTGTGGTGTGACCAATTCATTAAACGTGTTATCCACGACCTCCTCAGCATCGCGGATGCTCCACAGTGAGTCCATCCACAGCTCCAGACCCATCATGTGGTCAAACAGGAGCTGCAGCTGGACACACTTCTTGCAAGTGTAAGACTCAGGAATGTCAGACACGTTCCTGAGCTCCCACATCAAGCAAGAGTCACATGCCACGGGTCTGAGGTCCCCTGCCATTGTAAGCTTAGCTTTATATGAACTAACTAAAACCAAACAATGCATTTAAATAAATGAAAAAGAATGATAAGAAATAAAAGCCTTACCTTACAGGGTCTTTATCTTCCAGTTAGAGGAGAGGGGGGTGCAGAAGGGAGATACTACACGTGTAGTATCTCGGGTTTAGCCACTGCCCAAATATAAATTCAGCCCTGACCCTCCCGGCAGCCCTCACTTCACTCTTCCTTCTCTCCTCGCTGCTTTGGAAAAATGGGTTCACCTTTACCCTTGAGTAACATCTTTAAGGAATTCCAATAAACTGTTTAAACATAATTTCCCTTTGTCAAAAGCCATTGACACTTACTACCTCCCCATTCTCACCCTCCAGATGATCAATACTCACTTCATTTAGTTTTTTCCTTTTTAGATGCTGATATAAACTTTTACTATCCAGTTTTATATTTCTAGCTAGCTTCCTTTCTTATGCTCTCACTTCTTACTTTTGATGAACTTTTCAGTCACTCATTGCTCTTTATATTCTGCCCAATCATTTCACCTGCCCTTTAACTTTGTGAATTTTTGTGCTTTTTCCGTAACTTTTGATGCTTTCCTGAATTCCTTAAGTTAACTCAGAATCATAAATCCTGCCCATGGAATTCTTCTTTATTACTGCTATTTAGTTTCAATTTGACCCAGTGAGTATGAAGGAATGGCCATGTAGTTCCACGTCAGGCTGGTGTGGTATTTACAGTACAGGAAGTTCCCATGCTCCTGCAGCCTTCTGGGTAATAGAGGTCGTAGGGTTGGGCAGGGTTTGAGAAAGCTTTTGAAGAGTTGTTGCAGTGTGTCTCTGAGATGATAAACACTCCTACACACTGTGCACCAGTGGGAAAGATACCAAGGTGCGGACTCTCCTTATTGTAGTTAAAACAGAACATTTCCACTGGATATAGCTGTATTATAAAAGCTGTGACAACTGAATAGGAATAAAGAAATGGTGGCATATTGTTGCTAGCATAGTGTTAATGGTATTTATTTTCTGTGAGACCCAAAGGAATTGGCTTTGTACACCTGAAACTTTTGTGAAACTCTTTCTTTTCAGGATGTTTAATACCACAAGTTGTGGCTTGTCTGCAGTTCTCTAACAGAGATTAACTTGTGCATACAAATATTGTTACATTTACATGGAAGGGTCTTAACTTCTGTAACAAACACTAAGCTTTTTCATGTTTGCCACAAGCTGACACGATGCTTTCGTACTGGGTCAGTTGTTGTCTCCACTCCAAAGGGGGCAGGAGATGGTGGAGGACAGGTCTGCTCAAAGGCTGGAAGGTTTCTTTACAGAATCCTCACCACAGGAGATGGGATGGGGGTCTCACAGGAGAAAGATAGGTGGGGGTCACACAGGAGATAGATGGGGGTCTCACATGATAAAGATAGGAATCGACCTTGGACTGGTGTCTGGGAAGGTCCAGAGGTGCATTGCATTTTTTGTTTATTCATGGGATGTGGGCACCGCTGGCTGGGCCAGTATTTATTGCTCATCCCTAGTTGAGAAGGTTGTGGTGACCTGCCTTCTTGAACTATGATGAGGAGCTGCCAATGTTGGACTGGAGTGGACAAAGTTAAAAATCACACAATACCAGCTTATGGTCCAACAGGTTTATTTGGAAGTACTAGCTTTTGGAACGCTGCGCCTTCATCAGGTAACTAGTGGGACAGTTAGTCCATGTGACATTTTATACATTCCTACTTTGGAAATAGAACCAGTCCGACTCAAGGTTGGGATACAGACAGACTCTAACCTCACACCTTTAATGCACTGTCTGAGCTGAGATATCACTTTTTTAAAAATAAAATCTTAACTTATCTCAGGAATGTGACTTGAAAGAAATCCTGGGATTGACATATTAGTGAATCCAAACCTGCAACGCATTCTAAAAGATGAAAGACTTAACACCAATCTCAGTTTGTTCAATACATACGGGGAAAGTGAGGACTGCAGATGCTGGAGATTAGAGCCAAGAGTGTAATGCTGGAAAAGCACAGCAGGTCAGGCAGCATCCGAGGAGCAGGAAATTGACATTTCTGGCATAAGCCCTTCATCAGGAATCCCGGAAGGGATGCTGCCTGACCAACTGTGCTTTTCCAGCACCACACTATTGACCTTGTTCAATACATTGCATAAGTTGTATGACACTTTGATCTTTTACAACAAATTCTGTGTCCTATGATTCTGCCCCACGAGTTACCTGATGAAGGAGCAGTGCTCTGAAAGCTCGTGATTCCAAATAAACCTGTTGGACAATAACCTGGTGTTGTGTGATTTTTAACTTTGCCCAACCCAGTCCAACACCGGCTCCTCCACAGTATGGCCACCTGAAGGTGAGCACCTCCCTCTGCAGTGTGTTTAGGATTTGAGCCACTCCAATACTGTGGCCTCCCACCCCTTGTCACGTCTGGATTTTCTGATTTTCTGGTACTCTGCCTCACACTGCAGGTCAGTTCAGTGCATACATGGTCTATAGCCTTGGGTGGAAGTGCCTGGGCTCCTCAGAGTGGGTAAGTAATCACTCGTGCTGAGAAATGTAGATAGAGAGAGAGAGATATAGAGCAAGAAGGGTCGGAGCTTTTCACTTTGGGACATGGAGCCAGCAATGTTGGATCAGCTGTTCAACACCTCAGCCTAGTTTGCTTCCTGTCATCACACCACATCCCATCCAGTATCTGTCTCTGAAAGCACAGGGCTCCTTTTTAATAAAGTCATTTAAACTGATGGCGGCTTTAGGAGCAATCTTTTGGAAGTTAAATACTTTGGTAGTTTGTGATATTTTTGCTGTTCACTTCATGATCAAATAAAGATATTCACCTGGATGTATCATCAGTTATTTCTATCAAATGTTGCTTGGCTCATTTATAGGGCAATGGGCATTTGTTTTAACCAGGTCTTGGCTGAGCTTGTTGCCACTAAATTGAACCTGAGAAACTAAATTACATCGAAGCACAGACACCAGAAGCAGGAGTAGGCCATTCGGCCCTTTGAGTCTGCTCTCACCATTCAATCTGATCATGGCTGATCACCCAACTCTGTACCTTGTTCCTGCTTTTAATCCATTATCCTTTGATTCCTTTAGACCCAAGAATGGTATCTAACTCCTTCTTGAAAATTGGGATTAATTTTACATCAGTTGAAGTTTGACTCTGTAACACAGGAAACACAACAGCTCATTTACAGCCATCAAAGTCCATAAACAGTGAAAAGTAAAGTCACTCACTTGTTAGAGAGAAGCAACTTTTTGGGGGTTTAACCTGAGGGTCACCGTGCCTTAGGTGAGGAGCGAGGTTGAGAAGGACAGTCCTTCATGGAAATCTCAGCTGGTGTGAGAATTGAACCCATGCTGCATCACAAACCAGCTGTCCAACCATCTGAGCTACAAGCCCCCAATGATGGCAATGCAACAATTAGAGATTTGCAAGAAATATTTCTGAACACAGATACAACTTGAAAGTAAAAGGCAGTGGGAGTATACTGAAGGGGGAAATGGGGAGGGCAAAATGGGGGCATGAGATAGTTTTGGCAAATAGAATTAAGGAGAATCCAAAGGGTTTTTACAAATACATTAAGGACAAAAAGGTAACTAGGGAGAGAATAGGGCCCCTCAAAGATCAGCAAGGCGGCCTTTGTGTGGAGCCGCAGGAGATGGGGCAGATACTAAATGAGTATTTTGCATCAGTATTTACTGTGGAAAAGGAGATGGAATATATAGAATGTAGGGAAATAGATGGTGACACCTTGAAAAATGTCCATATTATAGAGGAGGAAGTGCTGGATGTCTAGAAATGCACAAAAGTGGATAAATCTCCAGGACCTGATCAGGTGTACCCGAGAACTCTGTGGGAAGCTAGAGAAGTGATTGCTGGGCCTCTTGCTGAGATATTTGTATCATCGATAGTCACAGGTGAGGTGCTGGAAGACTGGAGGTTGGCAAACGTGGTGCCACTCTTTACGAAGGGTGGTAAGGACAAGCAAGGGAACTATAGATCGGTGGTGGGCAAGTTGTTGGAGGGAATCCTGAGGGACAGGATGTACATGTATTTGGAAAGGCAAGGACTGATTAGGGATAGTCAACATGGCTCTGTGTGTGGGAAATCATGTGTCACAAAAGTGATTGAGTTTTTTGAAGAAATAACAAAGAGGATTGATGAGGGCAGAGCGGTCGATGTGATCTATATGGACTTCAGTAAGGCATTCGACAAGGTTCCCCATGGGAGACTGATTAGCAAGGTTAGATTGCGTGGAATATAGGGAGAACTAGCCATTTGGATACAGAACTGGCTCAAAGGTAGAAGACAGAGGGTGGTGGTGGAGAGTTATTTTTCAGACTGGAGGCCTGTGACCAGTGGAGTGCCACAAGGATCGGTGCTGGGTCCTCTACCATTTGTCATTTACATAAATGATTTGGATGTGAGCATAAGAGGTACAGTTAGGAAGTTTGCAGATGACACCAAAATTGGAGGTGAAGTGGACAGCGAAGAGGGTTACCTCAGATTACAACAGGATCTGGACCAGATGGGCCAATTGGCGGAGAAGTGGCAGATGGAGTTTAATTCAGATAAATGCGAGGTGCTGCATTTTGGGAAAGCAAATCTAAGCAGGACTTATACACTTAATGGTAAGGTCCTAGGGAGTGTTGCTGAACAAAGAGACCTTGGAATGCAGGTTCATGGCTCCTTGAAAGTAGAGTCGCAGGTAGATAGGATAGTGAAGAAGGCGTTTGGTATGCTTTCCTTTATTGGTCAAAGTATTGAGTACAGGAGTTGGGAGGTCATGTTTCAGCTGTACAGGACATTGGTTAGGCCACTGTTGGAATATTGCGTGCAATTCTGGTCTCCTTCTTATAAGAAAGATGTTGTGAAACTTGAAAGGGTTCAGAAAAGATCTACAAGGATGTTGCCAGGGTAGAGGATTTGAGCTATAGGGAGAGGCTGAATAGGCTGGGGCTGTTTTCCCTGGAGCGTCAGAGGCTGAGGGGTGACCTTATAAAAGTTTATAAAATCATGAGGGGCATGGATAGGATAAATAGATGAGGTCTTTTCCCTGGGGTCGGGGAGTCCAGAACGAGACGGCATAGGTTTAGGGTGAGAGGGGAAAGATATAAAAGAGACTTAAGAGGCAACTTTTTTCATGCAAAGGGTGGTACGTGTATGGAATGAGTTGCCAGAGGAAGTGGTGGAGGCTGGTACAATTGCAACATTTAAGAGGCATTTGGATGGTTATATGAATAGGAAGGGTTTGGAGGGATATGGGCCGTGTGCTAGCAGGTGGGACTAGATTGGGTTGGGATATCTGGGCGGCATGGACGGGTTGGACCGAAGGGTCTGTTTCCATGCTGTACATCTCTATGACTCTGTGACTGTATGTCTGTGATCTATTTTGAAAGCAGTTGGGAAGCTCATTTATTCATTGGGCTAATTAGCTGTACCTTTGTTGTTGAAATTCAGAAAGTGAAACAGCAATGATCATGCATCCTCCTGAAGAAATGTTTGCATTAGATTGTAACGAAATCTACGATAGTCCAATCTATAGACATTAAATTCTCCAAATCCTTGAATAATGCAAAGCACGCAGAAGGTTTAATTAAATATGCTCTCTGCAGTCTTATTCCTTTGGATCAAATATATTAGTCTAATTTGTTTAGCAGTTACTGCCTTTGCTGTTTGAATTCATGTATATCTGAACATCAGAGTGCATCTGGGAAAACTTAACAAACAGCGAAATTCACAACTAACCTTGGAGGAACCTGTTTGGGAGAGGTCACAGCACAGGAACAGATAAGTGAATAGATTTAAGTGTAGCTTTGTTGTAAATCTACAAAACTGATTCGAGTTCTTTCATGATTATATGTTTAATTGAGATATGTCTCTTAAGTCAGAAGTATTAAATTAGCCTGGAGCAATGTTTTGTGGAGGAATAAGACAGCGCCATTTTCTGGAACTGTAGTTTGGAAGAAGCAAAAATGGCCTTTAATAGAGTGATATGCTCTTCTTGTTGGATGTGGGAGTTTATGGAGAGATCATGATTTACTGAGGATTATATCTGCAATAAATGCCGTTGGTAGCAAATGCCATCAGATCGAATGGATCGGTTGGAGAGGCAGTTAGAGGCAATAAAGAATTTACAAGAGCAAGGGGATGTGATGGGTGGCAGTTATAGGAAGGGAGAAAAGTCACAGATGCAGTCACACAGATGGGTTAACTCCAGGAAAGTAGGCGGGGTAGGCAGGTAATGAGGAGTCTTCTGTGTCTATCCCCTTTTCAAACAGGTATGCTGGTTTGGAAAATGTAGGGGGTGATGGATTCTCAGGGGAACGTAGCATGAACAGCCAAGTTTCTGGTATCGAGACTGGCTCTAACGTAATGAGACGTATGTCAGGTTCCAAGCAATCGGTTGTGTTGGGGGATCCTCTAGTCCAAGGAACAGACAGACGTTTATGTAGCCAGCAGAGAAAAAGCAGAATGGGGTGTTGTTTCCCTGGTGCCAGGATCAAGGATGTCTCAGAGAGGGTGCAGAATGTTCTCACGGGGGACAGGGGCCAGCAGGAGGTCATTGTCCACATTGGAACCAACGACATTGGAAGGGAAAAGGTTGAGATTCTGAAGGGAGATTACAGAGAGTTAGGCAGAAATTTAAAAAGGAGGTCCTTGAGAGTAGTAATATCTGGATTACTCCCAGTGCTGCGAGCTAGTGAGGGCAGGAATAGGAGGATACAGCAGATGAATGCATGGCTGAGGAGCTGGTGTATGGGAGAAGGATTCACATTTTTGGATCATTAGAATCTGTTCTGGGGTACAAGTGACCTGTACAAGAAGGACAGATTGCACCTGAATTGGAAGGGGACTAATACACTGGCAGGGATATTTGCTAAGGGAGAGCATTACAGCTGTGCTGAGGGAGGATATTCCTGGAAATACATCCAGGGAAGTTATTTAGGTAGAACTGAGAGATAAGAAAGAGATGATCACCTTATTGGGATTGTATTATAGACCCCCCAATAGTCAGAGGGAAATTGAGAAACACATTTGTAAGTAGATCTCAGCTATCTGTAAGAATAATAGGGTAGTTCAAACATAGACTGGGACTGCCATAGTGTTAAGGGTTTAGATGGAGAGAAATTTGTTAAGTGTGTACAAAACAATTTTCTGATTCAGTATGTGGATGTACCTACTAGAGAAGGTGCAACAAGTGACCTACTCTTGGGAAATAAGGCAGGGCAGGTGACCGAGGTGTCAGTGGGGGAGCACTTTGGGGCCAGTGACCATAATTCTATTCATTTTAAAATAGTGATGGAAAAGGATCGACCAGATCTAAAAGTTGAAGTTCTAAATTGGAGAAAGACCAATGTTGACAGTATTAGGCAAGAACTTTCAAAAGCTGATTGGGGGCAGATGTTCACAGATAAAGGGACGGCTGGAAAATGGGAAGCCTTCAGAAATGAGATAACAAGGATCCAGAGAAAGTATATTCCTGTCAGGGTGAAAGGGAAGGCTGGTAGGTATAGGGAATGCTAGATGAAGAAAGAAATTGAGAGATTGGTTAAGAAAAAAAGGAAGCATATGTCAGGTATAGACAGGATAGATTGGGTGTACCCTGTGGAGAAGGACATGGAAGATATAGATTGTCGGAAAATAGATGGTGACATCTCGAACAATGTCTATATTACAGAGGAGGAAGTGCTGGATGTCTTGAAGCACAAAAAGGTGGATAAATCCCCAGGACCTGATCAGGTGTACTCTAGAACTCTGTGGAAAGCTAGAGAAGTGATTGCTGGGCCTCTTGCTGAGATATTTGTATCATTGATAGTCACAGGTGAGGTGCCGGAAGACTGGAGGTTGGCAAACGTGGTGCCACTGTTTAAGAAGGGTGGTAAAGACAATTTAGGGAACTATAGATCAGTGAGCCTGACCTTGGTGGGGGGCAAGTTGTTGGAGTGAATCCTGAGGGACAGGATGTACATGTATTTGGAAAGGCAAGGACTGATTAGGGATAGTCAACATGGCTTTGTGCGTGGGAATTCATGTCTCACAAACTTGATTGAGTTTTTTGAAGAAGTAACAAAGAGGATTGATGAGGGCAGAGCAGTAGATGTGATCTATATGGACTTCAGTAAGGCATTTAACAAGGTTCCCCATGGGAGACTGATTAGCAAGTTTGGATCTCATGGAATACATGGAAAACTAGCCATTTGGATACAGAACTGGCTCAAAGGTAGAAGTCAGAGGGTGGTGGTGGAGGGTTGTTTTTCAGACTGGAGGCCTGTGACCAGTGGAGTGCCACAAGGATCGGTGCTGGGTCTTCTACTTTTCATCATTTATATAAATGATTTGGATGTGAGCATAAGAGGTACAGTTAGGACGTTTGCAGATGACACCAAAATTGGAGGTGTAGTGGACAGCGAAGAGGGCTACCTCAGATTACAACAGGATCTGGATCAGGTGGGCCAATGGGCTGAGAAGTGGCAGATGGAGTTTAATTCAGATAAATGCGAGGTGCTGCATTTTGGGAAAGCAAATCTTAGCAGGACTTATACACTTAATGGTAAGGTCCTAGGGAGTGTTGCTGAACAAAGAGACCTTGGAGTGCAGGTTCATAGCTCCTTGAAAGTGGAGTTGCAGGTAGATAGGATAGTGAAGGCGGCATTTGGTATGCTTTCCTTTATTGGTCAGAGTATTGAGTACAGGAGTTGGGAGGTCATGTTGCAACTGTACAGGACATTGGTTAGGCCACTGTTGGAATATTGCATGCAATTCTGGTCTCCTTCCTATCGGAAAGATGCTGTGAAACTTGAAATGGCTCAGAAAAGATTTACAAGGATGTTGCCAGGGTTGGAGGATCTGAGCTACAGGGAGAGGCTGAACAGGCTGGGGCTGTTTTCCCTGGAGCGTCAGAGGCTGAGGGGTGACCTTATAGAGGTTTATAAAATCATGAGAGGCATGAATAGGTTAAATAGACAAGGTGTTTTCCCTGGGGTGGGGGAGTCCAGAACTGGAGGGCATAGGTTTAGGGTGAGAGGGGAAAGATATAAAAGAGACCTAAGAGGCAACTTTTTTCATGAAAAGGGTGGTACGTGTATGGAATGAGCTGCCAGAAGAATTGGTGGAGGCTGGTACAATTGCAACTTTTAATAGGCATTTGGATGGGTATATGAATAGGAAGGATTTGGAGGGATATGGGCCGGGTGCTGGCAGGTGGGACTAGATTGGGTTGGGATATCTGGGCGGCATGGACGGGTTGGACCGAAGGGTCTGTTTCCGTGCTGTACATCTCTATGACTCTATGACTCTGTATTTGCTAGCCTATGTGAAAAGGACATGTTTTCACAACCTCCAGAGTAATTGAGAGCTCGGTGTAGAATTGTACCATCTGCTACAGGGTCCCCAGCTGCTGTACAGCACAGAGACAGATGGAGTGACAGTAATGGTCATTTACAGCTTAAAACATAACTCCTACTTGTTGGAAACATGCTCTGATGCTGATCCATAGGGAATGACATTGTGAAGTATTCTTGTTAGTAACAAAACTCCTCACAGAATCACTACAGCCAGCAGGTGGTCATTCAGATCAGCCCATCCATCCCCACTCTCCAAACCAGCATTTCGACTCAGTGCCAATCCCTGACCTTTAACCCTGCACATTTCTTTCTATTCAAATTATCATCCAATGCTCCATTTGAATGTCTCAATTGAACC
Organism: Chiloscyllium punctatum; assembly: GCF_047496795.1. Taxonomy (NCBI): domain Eukaryota; kingdom Metazoa; phylum Chordata; class Chondrichthyes; order Orectolobiformes; family Hemiscylliidae; genus Chiloscyllium; species Chiloscyllium punctatum. The sequence continues at coordinate 67,797,560 of NC_092778.1, read as the reverse complement.
TGCCTCAATGATATTTCCAGTCAGTGCATTCCAGACTAATTGCTGTGTGTACGTGTTTTCTCACATTAGACTTGCTTCTTTTGCAGATTATTTAAATCTGTGTTTGTCGATAACTGACCCAGCACCATGTTTACTCCAGCAATGGCCAACATTGATGAGGCCTCTTCTGGAATACTGTATCCAATTCTGGTTGCCCTATTGTAGGAAGGATATTATTAAGCTGGAGACAGTTCAGAAGAGATTTACCAGAATGTTGCCAGGAATAGAGGGTTTGAACTATAAGGGGAGGCTGGATCGGCTGGAAACTTTCACTGGATCATAAATGGTTGAGAGGTGACCTTATAAAAGTTTCTAAAATAATGAGAGGTATAGATAGCATTAATAGTAGTTGTCTTTTCCCTAGAGTGGGTGACTTCAAGACTGGGGGGCACACTTTTAAGGGGCGAGGAGAGAGATTTTAAAAAGGCATAAGAGGTAAACATGTTACACCAGAGAGTGGTTCGTGTGTGGAATGAACTCCCAGAGGAAGTGATGGATGCGGATGCAGTTACAATGTTTAAAAGGCATGTGGCTAAATACATGAATAGGAAAGGTTTCCAGGTACATAAATCCTTGGAAGTTGCTACCCAGGTCAATAAGATTGTTAAGAAGACTTATGGTGTGTTGGCTTTTATTGGGAGAGGGATTAAGTTTCAGAGCCACAAAGTCATGCTACAGCTGTACAAGACGCTGGTGCGGCCGCACCTGGAGTATTGCGTACAGTTCTGGTTACTGCGTTATAGGAAGATGTGGAAGCTTTGGAAAAGGTTCAAAGGAGATTTACTAGGATGTTGCCTGGTCTGGAGGGAAGGTCTTACGAGGAAAGGCTGAGGGACCTGAGGCTGTTTTCGTTGGAAAGAAGAAGGTTGAGAGGTGACTAAATCGAGACATATAAGATGATCAGAGGATTAGATAGGGTGGACAGGGAGAGCCTTTTTCCTCAGATGGTGAAGGCTAACACAAGGGGACATAGCTTTAAACTGAGGGGTGATAGATATAGGACAGATATCAGGGGTAGTTTCTTTACTCAGAGAGTAGTAGGGGTGTGGAGTGGCCTCACTGCAACAGTAGTAGAGTCGCCGACATTAAAGGATATTTAAATGAGTGTTGGACATACATATTGATAATAATGAAATGGTGTAGGTTAGATAGGCATCAGATTGGTTTCACAGGCCAGCACAACATCGAGGGCCGAAGGGCCTGTACTGTACTGTAAGGTTCGATGTTCTATGTTTATAGGGTTTATGGCCAGAAGCAGGCATCTGGGTCAAATTTAGTTTGGGATTATGTTCAGCATGGACTGATTGGACTGAAGGGTCTGTTTCTGTGCGGTATGACTATAAAATCAGGCTTGAGATTTTTCATCATTTCAGTCTCTGACAATCGAATTCTCTCTCTCTCTCTCTCTCTCTCTCTAAGTGTATTAACAAACACCTAATGGGTTCATAAACGTTATTTAGCCACAGTTACAGTGTAAGGATTCCGCATCCCCTTCCTCCAGCCCCCACCTGTCCCATTCTGAAACTTCCTACAATTATCTGCACCTATTTAAATTACAACATCCACGTTGTTTTCAGCTCCCACTGCACTTGGTCCCTGCACACCTCCAAATGTAGCAATGCATGTGTTAGTCATGAGCTGGGTACGGGGAGCTGGGTACGGGGAGCTGGGTACAGGGAGCTGGGCAGGGGGAGCTGGGTACAGGGAGCTGGGTACGGGGAGCTGGGTACAGGGAGCTGGGTACGGGGAGCTGGGCACGGAGAGCTGGGTATGGGGAGCTGGGTACAGGGAGCTGGGCAGGGGGAGCTGGGTACAGGGAGCTGGGTACGGGGAGCTGGGTACGGGGAGCTGGGTACGGGGAGCTGGGTACGGGGAGCTGGGTACAGGGAGCTGGGCAGGGGGAGCTGGGTACAGGGAGCTGGGTACGGGGAGCTGGGCACGGAGAGCTGGGTATGGGGAGCTGGGTACGGGGAGCTGGGTACAGGGAGCTGGGTACGGGGAGCTGGGTACGGGGAGCTGGGTACAGGGAGCTGGGTACGGGGAGCTGGGCACGGAGAGCTGGGTATGGGGAGCTGGGTACAGGGAGCTGGGTACAGGGAGCTGGGTACGGGGAGCTGGGTACGGGGAGCTGGGTACGGGGAGCTGGGTACGGGGAGCTGGGTACAGGGAGCTGGGTACGGGGAGCTGGGTACGGGGAGCTGGGTACAGGGAGCTCGGCATGGGGTGCTGAGTACAGAGAGCTGGGTACAGGGAGCTGGGTACAGGGAGCTGGGCACGGCGCACTGGGCATGGGGAGCTGGGTACAGGGAGCTGGGCACGGAGAGCTGGGTATGGGGAGCTGGGTACAGGGAGCTGGGCACGGAGAGATGGGTGTAGGGAGCTGGGTACAGGGAGCTAGGTATGGGGAGCTGGGCAGGGGGAGCTGGGTACAGGGAGCTGGGTATGGGGAGCTGGGTACAGGGAGCTGGGTACAGGGAGCTGGGCACGGGAAGCTGGGCATGGGGAGCTGGGCACAGGGAGCTGGGTACAGGGAGCTGGGTACAGGGAGCTGGGTACGGGGAGCTGGGTACGGGGAGCTGGGTACAGGGAGCTGGGCATGGGGAGGTGGGTATGGGGAGCTGGGTACGGGGAGCTGGGTACAGAGAGCTGGGTACGGGGAGCTGGGTACGGGGAGCTGGGTACGGGGAGCTGGGTACAGGGAGCTGGGCATGGGGAGGTGGGCATGGGGAGCTGGGTACGGGGAGCTGGGTACGGGGAGCTGGGTACAGGGAGCTGGGCATGGGGAGGTGGGTATGGGGAGCTGGGTACGGGGAGCTGGGTACGGGGAGCTGGGTACGGGGAGCTGGGTACGGGGAGCTGGGCATGGGGAGGTGGGTATGGGGAGCTGGGTACAGGGAGCTGGGCATGGGGAGGTGGGTATGGGGAGCTGGGTACGGGGAGCTGGGTACGGGGAGCCTGTACAGGGAGCTGGGTTGAAACAACACATTCCCATTCAGCTGGTGTTGAGAGGGTTTTGAAATGACTCGGGTATAAAGCACATCCAGGTCGGAAACCCAGGCAATGGTCTCCAATAGTCAGAAACAGTTTGGCTGCTTCCACAGAATCTCTGTCCAAGATTTCTTCAGCAGCTGTTCCTCTTTAGGTCTATGGCCCCTAGATTCTCACGAGAGGATTGCAGGAATTTACACTGAGCACAGACATGAGGTTTGCTATTTTCCTCTTGTATTCAGCGCTGATGTGAGAGAGGTAACCCTAGCATTCTGGAAGATTAGATTGCTGAATGTTGGAGTGAGTGGGAGAACCTGCTTTCTTATGCTTTGTTCCTGCAGGAATGGTGTTTGAGAATGAAGCCTTCCTCTGAGCTACTGTTTGTTTATTGAGCCAAAGGCTGTCTCTTGTCTTCCTCATGCCCTCACATTTCTCTCTTCCACTTTCTCTAACTCCAGTCCATCATCATTCCGTTTCTCTGTCTTTTCCTCCGTGCTTTTGAGTCAGAGTCTGGCACCAAGTTCACCTTTGTGGGTAACACCAGTGTAGGTGGGGAGCCGAGTGATGAGGATGAGATGGAGAGTCTGCCGAGGGATGCAGACAGGATGTAGGCAGTGTGAGGTGATGCACGATGCATTTAGAATAGGGAGGTGAACATGGTTGAAATGGAGATAAACTGCACAAAATTACAGAACAGGGGAGTGGGAGTTCTCAACCAGGAAGCACAAAAAGCTGCATCTAAGTTTGTCAGGGAATAGGGAAGGCAAATGGAATGGTGACCTTTCTTTCCAGGGAATGGAATATAACGGCAGTGAGATTTTGCTAAATCTGTGAGTAATGTGAACAATTTTGATTCCCTTATCTAAGGAAGGATATCCGAGCACAGGAGGTAGTCCACAGAAGGTTCACTCCATGACTCCCGGGTATGCCAGGACTTTCTGATGAGGAGAGGTCCCATTGTTTGGGTTATGCTTTGTGGAGTTTCGAAAAATAAGTGGTGACTTTACTGAAGTATACAAGGTCCTAAGACCAGAGGGCATTGTCTGTTAAAGGGTCACACATTTCAGACAGAGATGAGGAGGAACTTCCTTTCTCAGACAGTAGTATACCTGGGGAATTCTTTACCGCAGAGGTTGGGTCATTAGAAGTTTTCAGTGAAGGGGAATTGAGAGGGAGGTTGGAAAGGCAAGAAAGTGGAGTTGAGGATTATTGTATCAGCCATGATCTGGTGGAGCAGACTCAATGGGCTGAATGGCCTCCTCCTGCTCCTGTATCAAATGGTCTCTTTCCCTGCACCATTGACTCACTGGCTGCCTCTTTGTTCAGTCTCTTTATCGTCACCTGCTTCAGTTCAACACCAGGTGAAGTTGAGAAATCCGTGATCAGAGGAATTTATTTCCTGTGATGTCCAACGTGGTTTTAGTCAGTTGCTGTACCACATCCAAGGCAGTGGAAGGAAACTACAGCTGAACCTGACTCCCTTAAACAACGAGGAGAAAGTGAGGACTGCAGATGCTGGAGATCAGAGCTGAAAATGTGTTGCTGGAAAAGCGCAGCAGGTCAGGCAGCATCCAAGGAACAGGAGAATCGACGTTCGGGCATAAGCCCTTCTTCAGGAATGAGGAAAGTGTGTCCAGCAGGCTAAGATAAAAGGTAGGGAGGAGGGACTTGGTGGAGGTGCGTTGGAAATGCGATAGGTGGAAGGAGGTTAAGGTGACGGTGATAGGCTGGAGTGGGGGTGGGGGCAGAGAGGTCAGGAAGAAGATTGCAGGTTAGGAAGGTGGTGCTGAGTTCGAGGGTTGGGACTGAGACAAGGTGGGGGGAGGGGAAATGAGGAAACTGGAGAAATCTGAGTTCATCCCTTGTGGTTGGAGGGTTCCTAGGCGGAAGATGAGGCATTCTTCCTCCAACCGTTGTGTTGCTATGGTCTGGTGATGGAGGAGTCCAAGGACCTGCATGTCCTTGGTGGAGTGGGAGGGGGAGTTGAAGTGTTGAGCCACGGGGTGGTTGGGTTGGTTGGTCCGGGTGTCCCAGAGGTGTTCTCTGAAACGTTCCGCAAGTAGGTGGCCTGTCTCCCCAATATAGAGGAGGCCACATCGGGTGCAGCGGATGCAGTAAATGATGTGTGTGGAGGTGCAGGTGAATTTGTGGCGGATATGGAAGGATCCCTTGGGGCCTTGGAGGGAAGTAAGGGGGGAGATGTGGGCGCAAGTTTTTCATTTCTTGTGGTTGCAGGGGAAGGTGCCGGGAGTGGAGGTTGGGTTGGTGGGGGGTGTGGACCTGACGAGGGAGTCACGGATGGAGTGGTCTTTTCGGAACACTGATAGGGGAGGGAAGGGAAATATACCCCTGATGGTGGGGTCCATTTGGAGGTGGTGGAAAAGATGACGGATGATACGATGTATCTGGAGGTTGGTGGGGTGGTAGGTGAGGACCAGTGGGGTTCTGTCCTGATGGCGGTTGGAGGGGCGGGGCTCAAGGGCGGAGGAGCAGGAAGTGGAAGAGATGCGGTGGAGGGCATCGTCGACCACGTCTGGGAGGAAATTGCAGTCCTTGAAGAAGGAGGCCATCTGGGTTGTACGGTACTGGAACTGGTCCTCCTGGGAGCAGATGCAGCGGAGACAAAGGAATTGGGAATATGGGATGGCGTTTTTACAGGGAGCAGGGTGGGAGGAGGTGTAGTCTAGGTAGCTGTGGGAGTCGGTCGGTTTATAATAAATGTCCGTGTTGAGTCGGTCACCCGAGATAGAAATGGAGAGGTCTAGGAAGGGGAGGGAGGAGTCTGAGACGGTCCAGGTGAATTTGAGGTCGGGGTGGAAGGTGTTGGTAAAGTGGATGAACTGTTCAACCTCCTCGTGGGAGCACAAGGCAGCGCCTTTACAGTCATCGATGTAGCGGAGGAAAAGGTGGGGGATGGTGCCAGTGTAGCTGCGGAAGATGGACTGTTCCACATATCCTACGAAGAGGCAGGCATAGCTGGGGCCCATGCGGGTGCCCACGGCTACTCCTTTGGTTTGGAGGAAGTGGGAGGATTGGAAAGAGAAGTTGTTCAGAGTGAGGACCAGTTCAGTCAGTCGAAGGAGGGTGTCAGTGGAAGGGTACTGGTTGGTACAGCGGGAAAGGAAGAAGCGGAGGGATTTGAGTCCTTCGTGATGGGGGATGGAACTCAAAGCCCTCCGCTTCTTCCTTTCCCACCTGCTGCGCTTTTCCAGCAACACATTTTCATCCCTTAAACAACTTCTTGTTGAAACAGAGCAGAACCTGTCTGGAATAACTTTTTACTGAAGTTGAAAGTTCAGGTCAAAGTATTACACAGCGTCAATTTACTTGAAATAATCATCTTCAAATCTGCATTCATTTTCAGGTGTTCAAAGAATGAAGCACAAAGTAGGAGCAGGCTTTAAAGTTCTAAGCTGGAATTATTTGAAGTGCGAAGCAATTTAAGTTCATGTTGTGTCAAATTTCTGTGCTTTTTGAAGGCATGTTTGGAACCACATTATAGAAACTCATACCATTCCATCGGTCAGTGAGTGCTGCTCCCGACAAATCTCAGTATCTCCCTCAGTTACCCTCTTATCAAGATATATTCAGATGCAGATACTAACTGTATTTAAATGAATACCTAACTGGCAGAATGTTCACACAAAACCTTAACTTCATCGGCCTGTTTAGCAGCTGGAGTTCTTTATCATTATCCACTGCCTTAAGACCGGGCGATAAAATCATTAAAATGCCAGTAAATGTCAATTTTACTGTAATTTCAACAGAGAGGTTCAGCACTTACAACAAATTAAAGCACCTTCATCTGTGGAACTGGAAACCAGAATTATCCTTTTGATAATCAGAAAGGACACCTTCACACTTGAACATATATTTTGCTGAAGTTGTTGAGCTCATCACCCAAGGGGCAATCATGTTTGAGAATGGAACATGCCTCTATTTTAAGCTCCTTCATCAGAGCGGACTATTGTGAAAATAATTACAGTGCAGGCAGTGAAATCAAACTGCTCAGCTCTGTCCAAGCTACAGGCTTGAGTCATGAAAGCATAACACTGGCCTCCCACAGAAACCCCACAGCACTTCCCAAACGAATTTCAAAATGTCAATTGATGCAGAATTGGAGGCATTGTTCCTGTGTGATGGGCTCACATTGTGGCTAAGAACAGATTTTCTCATGGGGACATCTGGATTCAAACTGTGGTCCCCAGTAAGAGAGGCCACTGGGCTGAACCTGAACAGAAATCGGATCAGGGCCATTTCTGTGTTTCCATGGAGAGTTTGTTTATTTGGTTTGGGCCAATTGCACAAACATTCGATACAACAGTCACCTTGATGGCCACAAGGATGGAATGTACCTCATTAACATTGTACCTCATTAACATGGTGCCTCATTAACATTGAACCACACCAACACTGTACCTCACTAACACTGGACCTCACTAACACTGGACCTCACTAACACTGTACTTCATTGACATCGTGCTTCACTAAAACTACCTCACCAACATGGTGCCTCACTAACACTGTGCCTCACTAACATGGTGCCCCATTAACACTGTACCTCACTAACACTGTACCTCACCAACATGGTGCCTCACTAACACTGTACCTCACCAACATGGTGCCTCACTAACACTGTACTGCACTAACACTGTACTGCACTAACACTGAGCCTCAGTAACACTGTACCTCACTAACATGGCACCCCATTAACACTGTACCTCACTAACACTGTACCTAACTAACACTGTATCTCACTAACACTGTACTTCACCAACATGGTGCCTCACTAACATTGTACTCGCTAACACCGTACCGCACTAACACTGTGCTTCACTAACACTGTACCGCACTAACAATGTACCTCATTAACCCTGTGTCACACTAACACTGTACCGCACTAACAATGTACTCACTAACACTGTACCTCACCAATACTGTACCTCACTAACACTGTGCCTCACTAACAGTGTACCTCACTAACATGGTGCTTCACTAACACTGTACCTCACCAACACTGTACCTCACTAACAATGTGCCTCACTAACACTGTACCTCACTAACAGTGTACTTCACTAACACTGTACATCCCTAACACTGTACCTCACTAACATGGTGCCTCACTAACACCGTACCGCACTAACACTGTGCTTCACTAACACTGTACCGCACTAACAATGTACCTCACTAACCCTGCGCCACACTAACACTGTACTGCACTAACAATGTACCTCACTAACACTGTGCCTCACTAATACCATACTGCACTAACACTGTACCACACTAACACTGTGCATCATTAACACTGTACCTCCACTAACACTGTGCCTCCTCACTAACACTGTATCTCACCAACACTGTACCTCACTAACATGGTGCCTCACTAACACTGTATCTCACCAACATTGCACCTCACTAACACTGTGCTTCACTAACACTGTACCTCACTAACACTGTACCTCACCAACACTGTACCTCACTAACATGGTGCCTCACTAACACTGTATCTCACCAACATTGCACCTCACTAACACTGTGCTTCACTAACACTGTACCTCACTAACACTGTACATCACTAACACTCTACCTCACTAACATGATGCCTCACTAACACTGTATCTCACCAACACTGTACCTCACTAACAGTGTATCTCACTAACACTGTGCCTCAGTAACACTGTACCTCTCTAACATGGTGCCTCATTAACACTGTGCCGCACTAACACTGTACCTCACTAACACTGTACCTCTCTAACATGGTGACTCACTAACACTGTATCTCACCAACACTGTACCTCACGAACACTGTGCCTCACTAACACTGTGCCTCAGTAACACTGTACCTTACTAACACTGTACCTCACTAATACAGTATCTCACCAACACGGTACCTCACTAACACCGTACCACACTAACACTGTGCCTCACGAACACTGTACCTCACTAACACTATGCCTCACTAACCCTGTGCCTCACTAACACTGTACCTCCCCTAACATGGTGCTTCACTAACACTGTATCTCACCAACATTGTACCTCACTAACACTGTGCCTCACTAACACTGTACCTCACTAACAGTGTACCTCACTAACACTGTACATCACTAACACTGTACCTCACTAACACTGTACATCACTAACACTGTACCTCACTAACATGGTACCTCACTAAAACTGTACCTCACTAACACTGTACCTCACTAACACTGTATCTCACCAACACTGTACCTCACTAACACCGTACCACACTATCATTGTACCTCACTAACACTATACCACACTTACACTGTGCCTCACTAACACTGTACCTCACTAACACAATGCTTCACTAACACTGTACCTCACTAACACTGTACCACACTAACACTGTGCCTCACTAAAGCTGTACCTCACTAACACTGTGCCTCACTAACACTGTGCCTCACTAACACTGTACCTCACCTACACTGTACCACACTAACACTGTGCCTCACTAAAGCTGTACCTCACTAACACTGTACCTCACCAACACTGTACCTCACTAACACTGTACCACACTAACACTGTGCCTCACTAACACTGTGCCTCACTAACACTGTACCTCACTAACATTGTACCTCACTAAAAATGTGCCTCACTAACACTGTACCTCACTAACACTGTACCTCACTAACATTGTACCTCACTAAAAATGTGCCGCACTAACACTGTACCTCACTAACACTGTGCCACACTAACACTGTGCCTCACTAACACTGTACCACACTAACACTGAACCTCACTAACACTGTGCCGCACTAACACTGTACCTCACTAAAAATGTGCCTCACGAACACTGTACAAACTAACACTGTGCCTCACTAACACTGTACCTCGCTAACACTGTGCCTCACTAACACTGTACTTCACTAAAACTGTTCCTCACTAACCCCACTGTACATCACTAACACTGTGCCGCACTAACACTGTACCTCACTAACACTGTACCTCTCTAACACTGTGCCTCACTAACACTGTGCCTCACTAACACTGTACCTCGCTAACACTGTGCCTCACTAACACTGTACTTCACTAAAACTGTTCCTCACTAACCCCACTGTACATCACTAACACTGTACCTCACTAACACTGTACCTCACTAACACTGTACTTCACTAAAACTGTTCCTCACTAACACTGTACCTCACTAACACTGTGCTGCACTAACACTGTGCCTCACTAACACTGTGCCTCACTAACACTGTACTTCACTAAAAAACTGTTCCTCACTAACACTGTACCTCACTAACACTGTGCCGCACTAACACTGTACCTCACTAACAGTGTACCTCACTAACACTGTACATCACTAACACTGTACCTCACTAACATGGTACCTCACTAAAACTGTACCTCACCAACACTGTACCTCACTAACATGGTGCCTCACTAACACTGTATCTCACCAACATTGCACCTCACTAACACTGTGCTTCACTAACACTGTACCTCACTAACACTGTACATCACTAACACTCTACCTCACTAACATGATGCCTCACTAACACTGTATCTCACCAACACTGTACCTCACTAACAGTGTATCTCACTAACACTGTGCCTCAGTAACACTGTACCTCTCTAACATGGTGCCTCATTAACACTGTGCCGCACTAACACTGTACCTCACTAACACTGTACCTCTCTAACATGGTGACTCACTAACACTGTATCTCACCAACACTGTACCTCACGAACACTGTGCCTCACTAACACTGTGCCTCAGTAACACTGTACCTTACTAACACTGTACCTCACTAATACAGTATCTCACCAACACGGTACCTCACTAACACCGTACCACACTAACACTGTGCCTCACGAACACTGTACCTCACTAACACTATGCCTCACTAACCCTGTGCCTCACTAACACTGTACCTCCCCTAACATGGTGCTTCACTAACACTGTATCTCACCAACATTGTACCTCACTAACACTGTGCCTCACTAACACTGTACCTCACTAACAGTGTACCTCACTAACACTGTACATCACTAACACTGTACCTCACTAACACTGTACATCACTAACACTGTACCTCACTAACATGGTACCTCACTAAAACTGTACCTCACTAACACTGTACCTCACTAACACTGTATCTCACCAACACTGTACCTCACTAACACCGTACCACACTATCATTGTACCTCACTAACACTATACCACACTTACACTGTGCCTCACTAACACTGTACCTCACTAACACAATGCTTCACTAACACTGTACCTCACTAACACTGTACCACACTAACACTGTGCCTCACTAAAGCTGTACCTCACTAACACTGTGCCTCACTAACACTGTGCCTCACTAACACTGTACCTCACCTACACTGTACCACACTAACACTGTGCCTCACTAAAGCTGTACCTCACTAACACTGTACCTCACCAACACTGTACCTCACTAACACTGTACCACACTAACACTGTGCCTCACTAACACTGTGCCTCACTAACACTGTACCTCACTAACATTGTACCTCACTAAAAATGTGCCTCACTAACACTGTACCTCACTAACACTGTACCTCACTAACATTGTACCTCACTAAAAATGTGCCGCATTAACACTGTACCTCACTAACACTGTGCCACACTAACACTGTGCCTCACTAAAGCTGTACCTCACTAACACTGTACCTCACCAACACTGTACCTCACTAACACTGTACCACACTAACACTGAACCTCACTAACACTGTGCCGCACTAACACTGTACCTCACTAAAAATGTGCCTCACGAACACTGTACAAACTAACACTGTGCCTCACTAACACTGTACCTCGCTAACACTGTGCCTCACTAACACTGTACTTCACTAAAACTGTTCCTCACTAACCCCACTGTACATCACTAACACTGTGCCGCACTAACACTGTACCTCACTAACACTGTACCTCTCTAACACTGTGCCTCACTAACACTGTGCCTCACTAACACTGTACCTCGCTAACACTGTGCCTCACTAACACTGTACTTCACTAAAACTGTTCCTCACTAACCCCACTGTACATCACTAACACTGTACCTCACTAACACTGTACCTCACTAACACTGTACTTCACTAAAACTGTTCCTCACTAACACTGTACCTCACTAACACTGTGCTGCACTAACACTGTGCCTCACTAACACTGTGCCTCACTAACACTGTACTTCACTAAAAAACTGTTCCTCACTAACACTGTACCTCACTAACACTGTGCCGCACTAACACTGTGCCTCACTAACAGTGTACCTCACTAACACTGTGCCTCACTAACACTGTACTTCACTAACACTGTGCCTCACTAACACTGTACCTAACTAAAACTGTTCCTCACTAACACTGTACCTCACTAACACTGTGCCTCACTAACACTGTACCTCACTAATACTGTACCTCACTAATACTGTACCTCACTAACACTGTACCTCACTAACACTGTACCTGTCCAACACTGTACCTTAGTAACACTGTACCTCACGAACTACAGGGAAATGGTACTGAGGACAATAGTCTCTGGACCTCCTGAGGGTAACCTCAGCTGCTTCCTCTGCATGTGGTGGCCATTCAGCAGCTGCTGGCCCTGGGCTTGCTGCTGCTTCTGATCCTCTTCCATTTCCCTGGATCTTTGTCGCAGCCAGCAGCAGTGACAGTAATCCCTGCTGTGGCTGAGTCGGCCAGTGAGATTCCCACTATTCTGTGTCGGGATTGTCAGAAACAGAGGGGCTCCGTGGCCATGACAGCAGACAGCACTGCCAGCTGTCAGAAGTGATGCTGGGACATGGAGCGCTCTGACAAACAGGGTTTCCACACTCTGCCGAATAGACAGAGGACTGTGTTCTGTTTTGTGCCATCACATCACAACGATACAGTTGGAGATTGTATGTACTGCACAGATACTGATCCCTTCCCCCAACACCCCCCCAAACCTCACATTCACTCAAGACAGACAGCAGGCAAATAGGAACATGATGTGAAATACTGAGAGGTGAAAGGTGAGAGTGAATCAGCTGCTCAGATTGTCCTGACAGGCCCCAACTGTGAGGCTTGCTTCACAGAAACTATCCTCACTGATCAATGACACAGTGAGGGTTTCTATAGCACACACCTGCACACTGCCTGTATTTCACACACACAATACAATGATTACAAACCAACTCAAACTGCATACAACAGGTCAATGATTGAGGCACTGTTGTGAATGGTGGTGGACAATTTAACAACTCACTGGAGGAGGAGGCTCCACAAATATCCCCTTCCCCATTGATAGAGGACCCCAGCACATCAGGGCAAAAGATAAGGCTGAAGCTTTCACAGCAATTTTCAGCCAGAAGTTCCGAGTAGGTGATCCACCTCCGTCTCCCCCAGTGGTCCCCAACATCACAGATCCCAGTCTCCAGCCAATTTGATTCACTCCATTTGATATCAAGAAACAGTTGGAGACACTGGATACTGCAAAGGCTATGGGCCCTGACAACATCCCAGCAACAGTACTGAAGACTTGTGCTCCAGAACTTGCCACTCCCCTAGCCACGCTGTTCCAGTACAGTTACCACACTGGCATCTACCCCACAATGTGGGAAATTGGCCAGGTATGTCCTGTACATAAAAACCAGGACAGATCCAATTACTGCCCCATCAGTCTGCCCTCCATCATTAATAAAGTGATGAAAGTGTCATTAAGCAGCACCTGCTCAGTGATGCCCAGTTTGGGTTCCCTCAGGACCACTCAGCTCCTGACCTCATTACAGCCTTGGTTCAAACATGGACAACAGAGCTGAATTCCAGAGGGAGAGTGACATCAAGACCATATTCAACCAAGTGAAAAGGAAACTTAACAAAATTGGAATCAATAGGTATCAGGGGGCAAACTCTCTGCTGGGCGCAGTCATACCTGTCACCCAGGAAGACGGTTGAACAGAAGCTCAGCTGGACTCACCATATAAACAAACTTGAAAGGGTTCAGAAAAGATTTACAAGGATGTTGCCAGGGTTGGAGGGTTTGAGCTATAGGGAGAGGCTGAACAGGCTGGGGCTGTTCTCCCTGGAGTGTCGGAGGCTGAGGGGTGACCTTATAGAGGTTTATAAAATCATGAGGGGCATGGATAGGATAAATAGACAAAGTCTTTTCCCTGGGGTGGGGGAGTCCAGAGCTAGAGGGCATAGGTTGAGGGTGAGAGGGGAAAGATACAAAAGAGACCTAAGGGTCAACCTTTTCACACAGGGGGTGGTACGTGTGTGGAATGAGCTGCCAGAGGAAGTGGTGGAGGCTGGTACAATTGCAACATGTGAAAGGCATCAGGATGGGTATATGAACAGGAAGGGTTTGGAGGGATATATGCCAAATACGGGCAAATGGGACTAGATTGGGTTGGGGATATCTGGTCGGCATGGACGGGTTGGACTGAAGGGTCTGTTTCTGTGCTGTACATCTCTATGACTCTGTGACTACAAAAGCAGGCCAGAGGCTAGGAATTCTGCAGAAAGTAAGTCATCTCCTGATCACTGCATCCCCTCCGCACCCCCCCACCCCCCAAACCCTGCCCACAAAGCACAAGTCAGGAGTGTGATGGAATACTCCCCACTTGCCTGGACGGGGACAGCTCCAACAACACTCAAGAATCTCAACACCATCCAGGACAAAGCAGCTGCTTGATTGGCTCTACATCCACAATCATCCACTCCCTCCACCATCGATGCTCAGTAGCAGCAGTGTGTATTATCTACAAGATGCACTGCAGAGATTCACCATAGATCCTCAGGCAGCACCTTTCAAACCCATGACCACTTCCATTTAGAAGGACAAGGGCAGCAGATACATGAGAACACCACCCTCTGCAAATTCCCCTCCGAGCCCCGGCTCAAAAATATATCATCGTTCCCTCAGTGTGGCTGGGTCAAAATCCTGGAATTCCCTCCCTAAGGGCATTGTGGGTCTACCAACAGCACATGGACCGCAGTGATTCAAGAAGGCAGCTCACCCCCACCTTCTCAAGGGGCAACTAGGGACGGGTAATAAATGCTGACCTAGCCAGCCATGTCCACATCCCACAAATGACTTTTTTTTTAAATTGCTACTTCAAAAGTCCCCTCAACATTTCCTTTCAAAAAAAAATCTAGCCCCTTAAAATTGTAACTTTTTTCTAAGCCCTCACACATAGGACCAGACAAAAGAAACATTGGTGTTATGGATGGGTGGGAAATTCTGGTGAAGCATTTCAATGCCTCTCTGGTAATTTTGCTTGTTCAGGGTTTTGTTTCTCAGTCTTTCTCCTCCAGAATCTTTTCAATTCTTTACAGGAGACTCAGGCAATTTGTACATTAATTGCAAAGTCTCTTAGTTACTGGTTAAAGGCCACTGCTTACAGAAAACCATTGAGGGAAAATAAATGGGCTATCTTCAGGCTGTGAGAAAGTGAGCACTGTAGATGCTGGAGACCAGAGCTGAAAAATGTGGTGCTGGAAAAGCACAGCAGGTCAGACAGCATCCGAGGAGCAGGAGAATCGACGTTTCGGGCATAAGCCCTTCTTCAGGAATTCTGAAGAAGGGCTTATGCCCGAAGCGTCGATTCTCCTACTCCTCGGATGCTGCCTGGCCTATTATCTTCAGGCTGTCAATATTTTACTGAAGGGCAAGATATAATTTGGTCTTGCTGCAGGAAATCCATACAGTAGAAATTATTGAAGATCAAAGTGCAGTAAGGTTCATCTTTTTCTATCACATTCCGTGTGATTTGAAATCATTATAAAGACTGTGAATAAGTGCAATCTTCTGCTGAAATCTTTTGCCAGTATTGTTTACACCCACGTACTGTTCAGTTTCCCAGGAGCCAATCAGATAGCTTTGGGCCTAAATCATCCAGCTCCACAACAACCCAGTCCCACTTTGTACAGAGGCCTACTGTTGGCCTGCTTCTATATGGCCAGCCTCTCCCACCACTAGGACAAAGCAGCTGTGTAAACATAACTGACAATGAGCTTGTTGAGAGTGCAGCAATTCCTTCAACAGCCCTTGGTTTCAAAGGAGTTCTTTCCAATTTCAGTTCACCATCAAACATGTCAAAAAGTAAAATAGACACAGCCTTTCTGATCAGAATTGGATGGCGCTGCACAAAGGCTGAAAGATTTTATACTCTGTTGAATGCTTCCTTTGTGCTGTTGTGTCATATTTAAAGAAATATTTGTAGCTTTCCCCTTAAGTTGATCTGATGACACAGATCATTTGAAGCATCACTTGAAAATGCCTCAAATTACCTGGATGTGGAGGAACAATTTGCAAATGCATTCTGTGGCCCAGTGCAGTTCCTAAACTGGAAATAGGGGGGCGCTAGCCCAAACAGTTCATCAAACATGGAGGAACTGAAATATTGTACTGTTTCTGTGCTCTCCATGAGGGATATTGATAGCATCATGAGAGGATGTCACTTGTTCACAGTCTTTGTTATGATTTTGAACGACACAGAATATTCCAGAAAAGGAAGTTCTGTAGTTTGGAGCAAGTATCATCTTCACTATCCTCTGCTTTACTCATTTCCTATTCAGGACACACTCCCTGCTCTTACACACAAGGTTCCTTTGTCTTTCTGCAGCCAAACGATTGGTCACTCTCAGTTACAAAGACACAGTCTGTCATTAAATTTAATTCATTGTATGTTTTTTGTGTTGCTGTATCACTGTTGTAGACAGGTTATTTATCAGCAGCTACCTATTCAGTTCCTCTGCCATTTCTTTGCTCCCTGTTAGTACTCCAACCACATTTTCCAGATGCCTCTCTCTTACCTTTTAAATATCGAAAAAAACTCTGGCAATCTTCTTTTATATTACTAGCTGGCTTCCCCTCATGGTTTACCTTCTCCCCCTTGTTGCTTTATTCAGTTATCCTCTACTGGTTTTCAATGTCCTCCCAATCCTCTGGCTTCCCACGAATCTTCTCCATCTTGTGCCATTTATCACATGCTCTGAAAGGTAAGCAGTCGATAGCACCCTGTCCCTGAGGGGAGCTGGTGAAGCTGGTGAAACCCACTGCCCGAGCCTCCTGGGTTTACTCACCATCAGGGGGTAATCGGGGGAAACCAGCATCGATGACATCCCCAGCTCATTCATGGCCAAGATAAGGAGATCCCCAACATGTCCCCAGACCTGGGAATGAGCAGTGGTATCTATGAAGGTCACAGTCCTCCTGAGTACAAGAGGAAGATTAGCAGGTAACCCCAAGGAGTATTGGGGTACAAGACCACAGCTCTCCTGAAAGTGGATAAGATGGGAAAGTAGGCATATGGTGTGCTTGCTTTCATTGATCAGAGCATTAAGTATAAACGTTGGCAAGTCATGATGCAGCTATATAGACCTTTACTTTGGCCACATGTGGAGCATTGTATGCAGCTTTGGTTCTCAGCTTATAGAAGGATGTGGAGGCATTGGAAAGGGTGAAGCAGAGGTTTACCAGCATGCTGCCCTGATTGGAGTGGATTAGCAATGAGGAGATGTTGGACAAATAGAGGCTGAGGGGCAACCTGATAGAAGAATATAAAATTGTGGGAGGCATGGATAGGGTGGATAGTCAGAGTCTTGTTTCCAGGGTGGAAGCTTCCTAGTATTAGAGAGGAAGTAGAGGTTTAAGGAGAGAGAGGGAATGTTTAAAGGAGATGTGCGTGGCAAGATCTTTATGCAGAGGGTGGTCGGTGCCTGCAATGTGCTGCCAGGGGACATAGTAGAACTAGATGCAATACCAACATTTAACAACCATTTGGACAGACACGTGAACGGGCAGGGACTAGAAGGATTCACACCATGTGCTGGCAGGTGGGATTTGTTTAGGATGGCATCAGACATAGTGGGCTGAAGGGCCTGTTCCTGTGCTGTAAAGTTCATTCTTCGATAATGAGCATTCTGCTGATGAAGTGCAATTTGATGCCCATCAGGTGGTATTGCTGAATGATTAAAGGCATATTCGATGCAAGTGGCCTCAGATCCAGACCCTGAAGAGAGAAACAGTAACTCGCTCTGTGTGTGGAGGCAGCCATCTTGGATTATTACTGTGGAGTTGACTTTGGACCAAAGGTGGCGAGGTTTCAATTTTGTGTTCTTGTGAGTGACTCCAAGGTTCACCTTAGACACAGGATTTAACCCAGCTCCCTCACACCTCCCCCCGCTCCATGCACCTTTCTGTGTTGCTGTGCCCCCACCCCCCCCCCCCATAATCCTCCCCTCGCCATTTCCATGAATGTCTCTGGTTTACCCCCATGGTCAATGCCTTTGTCGGTTGTACAGTCTCCCCAGGTAGAGGTAAGTATGATGGTGACCCGTGAAAACCCTGTTCCTGGAGCTCTTCCCTACCCCCTCCCTCCCCGCACCATGTCCCATGAGATCCCAGCTTACTGTTTCAAATGCACCCTTTTTCTCTGTAAACATTCTCTCTTTGACCCAATCCAACGAAGCTCATCCCCATACTTAAATGTCCCACTTTCCCCAGGACTCCACAGCCTGGTCCCTGAGAAATCCCCAGACCTGGCTGACCATGACCCACCCTCTGAACTGATGTGAGGGGAACATAACAACATAATTCGAGCCTTCTCCCCCATTCAATAAGATCATGGCTGATCTTTTCATGGACTCAGCTCCACTTACCCGCGTTTTCACCAGATCCCTTAATGCCTTTATTTTTCAAAAATGTATCTACCTTATCTTTAAAAGTGATTACTGAAGTAGCGTCATAACAACTCTCTGGGTGAAGAAGTTCCTTTTCAGTTCAGTTCAAAATCTGCTCCCTCTAATCTTGAGACTATGCTCTCTTGTCCTCGTCTCACCCACCAGCGGACACATCCTCTCTATTTCTATTTTATTGATTCCCTTCATAATTTTATATGTTTCTAAAAGATCCCCCTCATTCTTCTAAATTCCAATGAATATAATCCCAATTTACTCAGCCTCTCCTCCTACTCCAACCCCCTCAACTCTGGAATCAACTTCATGAACCTCCTCTGCACCCCACCCCACTCCAGTGCCAGTCCATCCTTTCTCAAGTAAGGAGATCAAAACTACACACAGTACTCCAGGTGTGGCCTCACCAGCACCTGATACAGCTGTAACATAACCTCCCTGCTTTTAAACTCTATCCCTTTAGCAATGAAGGATAAAAATCCATTTGCCTTATTAATAACCTGTTCCACCTGCAGACCAATCTTTTGTGATTCACACACAAGGACACCCAGGTCCCTCTGCACAGCAGCATGCTGTAACTTTTTACCATTCAAGTAATAATCCTTTTCACTGTTACTCTTAACAAAATGTATGACTTCTCATTTACTAACATTGTATTCCATCAGGGAACCCTGACTGAGAACGGCCAACCTCCCAGACTGATCTCTCTCCAGCTCCCGGCTGACTTGCCCATATCTGATTGTGACCCAGTCCTGGGAATATGAGGGCACAGATCCTTGGATTCCAGTTGGATCAAGATTCTGACTGCCGTAACCAAGCCCCTGGACTGAGATTGGACCAATCCTTGGACTGACTGAAGGGGTATCGCTGACTGATTGTGTTCCCCTTTGACCCACAGGAAGGCCTGCTACTGTTTGACCTGTCGAAATAACATGGCCGTTTACATGGTGCGGGTGTAGGGTGGTTACTGCACAGCCCTTCGTATAGCTGTAGGTGTGACCCTGATGAAACAGCGACCTGTCCACCCCCCCCCCCCCCCCCCCCCCCACTGTTTAATTCTCTGAACCACACCCAGCTGCCCACCTCCCACTGTACAGTAGCCAACAATCCAGGGTCTGGCCATGTCAGAACGAGGTGAGTGAGTGAGTGAGTGAGTGCTGGAAAATGAAGCTCAGGGCCAAATGATGCAGTCTGTGCAGGTGGGTGGGGTCCCTGAACTTCAACATCAGTTGCTGAAGAACTGAAGGAATGTGTGAGTCAGCCTGAGAGCAGGGTCTATGATGGGGAGACATTGGTGGTTCACCAATGGACAAAGGACAGAACAGGAGACTGTCAATGGAGCTAGCAGAACCATGGCAATGAAGACAGAGTCAGGTGATTGGCCAGGCAGGTATTGGGAACTGGCACTGTCTCATGTCTCTGGGAAGGAGGGGAGTGGTGCAGAATGAGGTGAGTTAGGTGAACAAATTGATGCAAATCCACAGTGAAAGTGTAGACAATGCTGAATCAAGAGATTCTATCTGTTTAAAGCTGAAGGGAAAAATGGGAAAATTCTTTCATGGTGTCGAGTTTCCGATGTTTTTCATTCCCATTGTATTTTTCCAACTTTCCTACGACAGGTAGAAGATCCTTCATCTGAACATCCAAAAACCAAAAAGCTCCAAAGTTCGAAGGTCTTTTGTGAAGTTTTTTTCTCATTAACAAGGTTGTTTGGTGAGCAAACAGTTAACCCAAGTCCACACCCAATTGATGCGTGTCACTCAGATGCAACATTCTTACTTAGAAAAAAGAATTTCACATTCAACTGCCACTTATTCTGAAAACCGAAACATTCCGAATTCCGAAAACCATATGTTCCCAAGCATTTTGGAGAAAGGATCTCCTACCTGTATTGTCCAACACGGCTTCAGGGGAATAAGGGAACAGACAGCCATCTGGGACATTCAAACAGATGGAGGGAACAATTATAGAGTCATAGAGATGTACAGCACGCAAACAGACCCTTTGGTCCAACTCGTCCATGCCGACCAGCTATCCCAACCCAATCTAGTCCCATTTGCCGGTACTTGGCCCATATCCTCCCAGCCCTTCCTATTGATATAGCCAACCAGATGCCTTTTAAATTTTGCAATTGTACCAGTCTCCACCACTTCCTCTGGCAGCTCATTCCATACACGTACCACCCTTTGCATGAAAACGTTGCCCCTTAGGCCCCTTTTAAATCTTTTCCCTCTCACCCTAAACCTATGCCCTCTAGTTCTGGACTCCCCCACCCCAGGGAAAATACCTTGTCTACTTACCCTATTCATGCCCCTCATAATTTTGTAAACCTCTATAAAGTCACCCCTCAGCCTCCGGCGCTCCAGGGAAAACAGCCCCAGCCTGTTCAGCCTCTCCCTGTAGCTCAAATCCTCCAACACTGGCAACATCCTTGTAAATCTTTTCTGAACACTTTCAAGTTTCACAATATTCTTCCAATAGCAGGGAGACCAGAATTGCATACAGTATTCCAATAGTGGCCTAACCAATGTCGCAACATGATCTCTCAACTCCTGTACTCAATACTCTGATCAATAAAGGAAAGCATACCAAATGCCGCCTTCACTATCCTATCTACCTGTGACTCCACTTTCAAGGAGCTATGAACCTGCACTCCAAGGTCTCTTTGTTCAGCAACAGTCCCCAGGATCTTACCATTAAGTGTATAAGTCCTGCTCTGATTTGCCTTTCCAAAATGCAGCACCTCACATTTATTTGAATTAAACTCCATCTGCTACTCCTTAGCCCATTGGCCCATCTGATCAAGATGCAGTCGTACTCTGAGATAACTTTCTTCTCTGTCCTTTCTTCACCGAAGAGGCAAATGGAATTCTAGAGGAATTAATTTCAAATTTTCCTGGATGTGATAGTGAGGGAAGATCAGGTTCTCGATCAGAGTGGGGCTGGAAAAGCACAGCAGGTCAGGCAGCATCCGAGAAGCAGGAAAATCAACATTTCGGGCAAACGCCCTTCATCAGCCCTGCTGTGCTTTTCCAGCATCACTCTAATCTAGACTCTGGTTTCCAGCATCTGCAGTCCTTGTTTTCACCCAGTGAGGGAAGATCATCCTGGTGATCTCCAGTTCCCTGCTCTAGTCTAAATGTTGACTGTGCAGTGCCCTGGACTGAGATATTGCTTGGTTGAGAACCTCTGGACAGTGACGTTTCCACCAGACAGCTGGGTGCTGGGCACTTGGGGGATCGAGGGCAAAGTTCAGCTTTAACGGGATGACCCATATTCCTCCACAATAACCCTAAAAGCAGGCCATCCCGAAACCTCTCACAGTCAATGAGATCCTGTTAAAGTAGGGACAGTGCTCAAATAGGGAATCAAACAACAACTCATTTGTACATAGCATGCTCCCACTGGAACAGCAAGGATTATGGCCACATTATCTTGCTGGTTGTTTCATTGGCTGAAGGATAAATGATGGCCAGGGCAGTTCCATTGCTCTCCTTTGAAATAGTCTCTCTGGATTGGTTATGTCTGTCTGGGAGAGTGGTGAGGCCTTGGTTTATTGTCTCCTCTGAGTGTGTGCCTTACAGACCCCCTCCAGCTCCCCTCCACGTGTGCCCCTCAGCTGGGTAATCCTGCAAACACTCGGATAATCAAACATTAAAGGAAGCCTCCTCATGCTGCTCAATATTCACCTGCAAAATGTTTCAGAGCTGTCAGGGCATTGTAATCAGAGCAGAGATTAGTCTCTTCTATCTTTTCCATTTCTCTCAAGGGCCGTGGAGCATATACTTAATGATTGGAGGTCAGTTACAAATCATCAGAGAGCTTTGTATCACAGGACGTGACAGAAGCTGCTTCTTATCATTCAGCAAACCCACCCCCACCATGCAGCAAGAGAATAATCACCCCTCACAATTCACATTTGGAGGTAGTTGCATTGCCTTTTTCTGGATTACCCTGGAGTTTGTACAAGTGACCCGTATAAAACCGTGTCTGCTGGTCTGTAAAGCCAAGCTGAGGCTCTTTGCCTTTTTTGTGGTTTCTCCAGGCAGCCTGGGGAGAGTTCTATCACAGTCACTACCCAATGGAACAGACCAGGATTGACTGGGCTAATACACAACTGGCCGAATGGGTCAGATATTAATTTAATATTTGTGTTCTTGCAGGAAATCTCGGCAATGAAAAATATGAGAGAGAACTCAAAAATATTCTGACAGTTAATAAATAATTTCTGTAATGATGGAGCCTTTGGTGATTCTGTGAGATTGTGGATTCTGACTGTTTCATGTATTTTTATAAACAAAGAACAAAGAACAGATAATTACAGTACAGAGACAGGCCCTTCGGCCCCTCCAAGCCTGCGCTGATCCAGATCCTCTATCTAAACCTGTCGCCTATTTTCTGAGGATCTGTATCCCTCTGCTCCCTGCCCATTCATGTATCTGTCTAAATACATCTTAAATGACACTACCGTGCCCACCCCTACCACCTCCGCTGGCAACGTGTTCCAGGCCTCCACCACCCTCTATGTAAAGAACTTTTCACACATATCTCCCTTAAACTGTTCCCCTCTCACCTTGACCTCATGACCCTTCGTAATTAAGTCCCCCACTCTGGGAAAGGGATTCTTGCTATCCACCCTGATTATACTTCGCATGACCTCAATCAGGTCCCCCAACAAGCTTTGTCTTTCTAATGAAAATAATCCTAATCTACTCAATCTCTCCTCATAGTTAGCATCCTCCATACCAGACAACATCCTGGTGAACCTCCTCTGCACCCTCTCCAAAGCATTCACATCCTTTTGGTAATGTGGTGACCAGAACTGTACACAGTATCCTGAATGGGGCCGAACCAAAGTCCATACATCTGTAACTTGACCTGCCAACTCCTGTACTCAATACCCCGTCCTATGAAGGAAAGCATGCTATATGCTGCCTTGAACACTCTATTGACCTACGATGCCACCTTCAGGGAACAATGCACCTGAACACCCAGATCTCTCTGGACATCAATTTTCCCCAGGACTTTTCCGTTTACCATATAGTTCGCTCTTGATTTGAATCTTTCAAATGCATCACCTCACATTTGTCCAGATTGAACTCCATCTGCCATTTCTCTGCCCATCTCTCCAGTCTATCTATATTCTCCTGCATTCTCTGACAGTCCCCTTCACTATCTGCTACTCCACCAATCTTAGTGTCATCTGCAAACTTGCTAATCAGACCACCTACACCTTCCTCCAGATCATTTATGTATATCACAAACAGCAGTGGTCCCAGCACGGACTCCTGTGGAACACCACTGGTCACAGGTCTCCATTTTGAGAAGCTCCCTTCCACTACTACTGTCTGTCTCCTGTTGCCCAGCCAGCTCTCTATCCATCTTGCTAGTGCACCCTGGACCCCATGTGACCACACCTTCTCCATCAGCCTACCATGGGGAACCTTATCAAACGCCTTACTGAAGTCTATGTATATGACATCTTCCCTCATCAATCAACTTTGTCACTTCCTCCAAGAATTCTATTTAGTTGGTAAGAAATGACTTTCCCTGCACAAAACCATGTTGCCTATCACTGATAAGCCCATTTTCTTCCAAATGGGAATAGATCTTATCCCTCAGTATCTTCTCCCACAGCTTCCCTACCACTGAGGTCAGACTCACCGGTCTATAATTACCAGGATTATCCCTGCTATCCTTCTTAAACAAGGGGACAACATTGTCAATTCTCCAGACCTCTGGGACCTCACCCGTGTTCAAGGATGCTGCAAAGATATCTGTTAAAGCCCCAGCTATTTCCTCTCTCACTTCCCTCAGAAACCTGGGGTAGATCCCATCAAGACCTGGGGACTTGACAACCTTACTGCCTTTTAGAATACCCAACACTTCCTCCATCCTCATACTAACTTGACCTAAAGTAATCAAGCCTCTATCCCTAACCTCAACATCGATCATGTCCCTCTCCTTGGTGAATACTGATGCAAAGTACTCATTAAGAATCTCACCCATTTTCTCTGACTCCATGCATAACTTTCCTCATTTGTCCTTGAGTGGGCCAACGCTTTCTATAGTTACCCTCTTGTTTCTTATATATTAATAAAAGGCTTTGGGATTTTCCTTAACCCTGTTAAAGATACTTCTTGACTCCTTTTAGTCCTCTTAATTCCTCATTTCAGAAAACTCTGGTTACTGATGAAGCATTCACTAAATCTCCCAATTAACCAACTAAAGAATGGATAAACAGTGCTCAGCTGAATTTAACCACTTTGAAAGTTACACAAAGAAACAATTTTCAAACTCTGCTGACCAGGATAAGTATAACAAGAACATAAAACCAAAGAGAGGGAACTGAATCCAAATGGCTTCAGGCAGGGAGGTGATGCACTCCAGAACCTGCAGTGCCCGTAGATCTGCAAGGGTGTTGGTGGACACCGTGTGCTTCCTCTCCAAAGTTATCCACACATGAATGTAGCCATGGAAGAGGAGGAGGCCATCAGGATGCTGCTACACTTGTTCATGACCACTTTCAGATTTTGGCTCTTTTATTCTTCGTAAACCAACACCAAATCTTCGGTATCACAGGTTAAAATAATGAGCTACAAACAGACACTGTCCACTCAAAGGGGAGGTTCTCGCCTAGTACTATTATCTCCCTCCTGTTAATGTTCTGCAGACCTGGGTTCAAATCCTGTCAAGTTGATGGTGGATTATGAGGTCAATCTGCAGGCTTTCTTTAACAACAGAACAGAAGTTTGTTACACAACAGGAGAAATGAGGAAAAACAGTTTATATTGACGCCAAATGACAAAATCTAAATGTCACCTTAAAACAAATTTTTAATCATTCAGAAACTCATATCCAGAGAAATTAAACCATGTTTTAATTCTTTAGAGTTCTACTTAACTGGCTCCTGACAGTTTTTTTAACCTTATAGGGAGGCTTTTTGTTTATATGTAAACAGGTGAGACTTTTGGCCAAAGCTTTTATGTTTTAGAAGTGATCTACATAATGAAAAGGGAGTGATCAGTCCTGAAAACTGAAGTGTCTGGAACATGTTGCCAGTAGAGGTGGTAGAGGCAGGCACGGTAGATTCACCTCAGATACGTCTGGACAGATGCATGAGGAGGTGGGGAGCAGAGGGATACAGATGGTTAGGAATTGGGCGATAGGTTTAGACAGTGGATTTGGATCGGCTCAGGCTTGGAGGGCCGAAAGGCCTGCTCCTGGGCTGTAAATTTTCCTTGTTTCTTTGAAGTTACATTACAGTCAGTTCAGCAATGGGCTGTGTGGAAACAGGCTGCTAGACTCTCTCTCCTTCTGCCCTTCTACCTTGGACTTATAAGCCTCTGTTTCATTTTTGCTCTGCGTTTGAGGGGATTGCTTATTGAGACGGTGGTGTATATTCGGAACAGCATAATTAAGTCTAGTTTAGGATAGTCTGAGTCCTGTGGGTATTCTATATTCTGTTCTTTGTGTTTCATTCCATAATTTTGTGAATAAATTATTGTCTGTTTTAAAACCTGATAGTTAACCGAGCTAACTTATTCCGGGTAATTTTCACTGTACACTTACTGAAACAAATTGCAAAGTTACAGTCTGGGCTGCCTGCTTAGGAATGTTTTGAGTGGTCTGGCCTAGTCCATAACAATGCTTTCTTTCTTCCTCTTACCTTCTGTTCTTTTCATTTGTTTTTTTTTCTATTGTTTTTCTTCCTTTTGGAGCCTTTTGGGATGGGTCAGTTGGCTAAGTTGGTGTGGCAGCTTGAGTGTGGAATGGCAGCTCCTCCTGGTGTTCATGGCCGGTGGTGACAGCCAACTTTCAAGATGGCAGCAGCAGCAAGACAACATCCTGGAGGAGAGCAGCTGGAGTAGGACTCTGGAGGGTGGCTGGAGGAAGACTATGGAGGGGATTTGGAGGAGGATTCCTGGGGCAGCAGTGGCCTGGTCTGGCAGTGGAGTCGGGGATTCCTGGTTGCTGTAGGCTTCAAGTGAGAACCCATGGAATTGGCAAGCCAATGGGACTGTAGTAATGGCAGCTTGGTGTGCCAGGAACTGGGAGTCCTGGCTCCAGTGGGGGGTAGGTTTCAGCATGGGACCGACATTGGGGATTGCATTGGTGATGTGGTGCCAGTGGGGAAGGGATTGCACCTAAAGAGAGGTGACTCCTACATTGATGTATCCAGTGCAGGCAGTGGTGAGGCAGGGGACGAGGGGCAGCAGTGCAGGTATCGCTGGTCAGTACAAACCACATGAATCCCCTCCTCCACCCTACCCCATCCCAGCTCCCAACCACCTCGAGTGAAATGGTTGTGTTTAATTTTCTCTAAAGGTTCACTGGTTAAGGTGTGAGAGTTTTGTATTTGGTACATTGTTTAACAACTGTAGTAATGTGAGCCAGGGTAATATCAGATGAAGAATTAAACTTTTGAGTTTGTTAAGCTGTAGATTTTTTGAACAACTGTGGGGACAGGATGTGTTGAAATGGTCACTAATTGTCAAGCTTCCTCAGAAGTTTTCAATATTCTTTTTAAGGCAGTATTTGTAAACTATCTTGTTGTACAGTCTGTTTTGCACAATGCCCAATGGGGAACCCAAGGCAGCAATCCTTATTTTGATATTCCTCTGTTCGTTGTTGGGAAATGTCAGTTTGACTCAGCACCGTTTACTGAACCTGTGCAAACAGGGCGAGTTATTCTTGTCCAAACCTTGTTCCTGTTTCTGCTCCAGACAGGGCAGCATGTCTTGTCCAGTGTGACTGACAAGAAACCCAAACAAATGCCCAAGAATGTAACACAGCACTCCTCCTTCCAGCCAAATGGGAGTGATAGGGGAGAGAGGCAGGAAGCCTAGGGTCAATGGGTGACTCAGTCTGTAAGACCATAAGGCTATTCAGCTCCTCAAACCTGCTCCACCATTCTGTAGGATCGTGGCTGATCCAACATTCTTCCTGCCCTTTCCCTGTAACCCTGGATTCTCCGACTGATTCAAGAATCTGTCTCAGCCTTAAATATACACACAGACTCTGCCCCTACAGCTCTCTGTGGCAAGGAGTTCCAAAGACTCACAACCCTCTGAGGGGAGAAATTCCTCCACATCCCAGTTATATTTGGTGCCTCTTTATTGTGAGACTATGCCCTCCAGTCCTAGAGGGTACACTCCAGCAGGACTTACCACCCACTGCCATCCTCAGCGTCACTTTGCCTGCCAATCGTAGACTGGTGCCTTCTGACATCAGCACGCGGACTGTGTGATCCTCCAGCCATTCACCCCCACCCCACTCCACACCACCTCACCCCCACCTCACCCCATCCCATCCCACCCCACCCCACCCCACTCCACTTCACCCCACTCCACCTCACCCCACCCCACCCCACCCCACCCCACCTCACCCCACCCCACCTCACCCCACCCCACCGCACCCCACCGCACCCCACCCCACCGCAACCCACCGCACCCCACCCCACCTCACCCCACCGCACCCCACCTCACCTCCACCCCACCCCACCCCACCCCACCGCACCCCACCTCACCTCCACCCCACCCCACCCCACCCCACCGCACCCCACCCCATCTCCACCCCACTTCACCCCACCCCACGTCACCCCAGCTCCACCCCACCCCACCCCACCCCACCTCACCCCAGCTCCACCCCACCCCAACCCACCCCACTCCACCCCACCCCCACCCCACCCCACCACACCCCACCTCCACCCCACCCCACCCCACCCCACCCCACCTCACCCCACCCCACCTCACCTCCACCCCACCCTACCCCACCCCACCCCACCCCACCTCACCCCACCCCACCCCACCCTACCCCACCTCCACCCCACCCCACCCTACCCCACCCCACCCCACCCCACCTCCACCCCACCTCACCCCACCACACCCCACCTCCACCCCACCCCACCCCACCCCACCTCACCCCACCCCACTTCCACCCCACCTCACCCCACCCCACCCTACCCCACCCCACCCTACCCCACCCCACCCCACCTCACCCCACTCCACCCCACCCTACCCCACCCCACCCCACCCCACCTCACCCCACTCCACCCCACCCTACCCCACCCCACCCTACCCCACCCCACCCCACCCCACCCTACCCCACCCCACCCCACCCTACCCCACCCCACCTCACCCCACCCCACCTCACCTCCACCCCACCCTACCCCACCCCACCCCACCCCACCTCACCCCACCCCACCCTACCCCACCCCACCTCACCTCCACCCCACCCCACCCCACCTCACCCCACCACACCCCACCTCCACCCCACCCCACCTCCACCCCACCCCACCCCACCCCACTTCCACCCCACCTCACCCCACCCCACCCTACCCCACCCCACCCCACCCCACCCCACCCCACCCTACCCCACCCCACCCCACCCCACCCCACCTCACCCCACTCCACCCCACCCTACCCCACCCCACCCCACCCCACCTCACCCCACTCCACCCCACCCTACCCCACCCCACCCTACCCCACCCCACCCCACCCCACCCCACCCTACCCCACCCCACCCCACCCTACCCCACCTCACCCCACTCCACCCCACCCTACCCCACCCCACCCCACCCTACCCCACCCCACCCCACCCCACCCCACCCTACCCCACCCCACCCCACCCCACCCCACCCCACTCCACCCCACTCTACCCCACTCTACCCCACCCCACCCCACCCCACCCCACCTCACCCCACTCCACCCCACCCTACCCCACCCCACCCTACCCCACCCCACCCCACCCCACCCCACCCTACCCCACCCCACCCTACCCCACCCCACCCCACCCCACCCCACCCCACCCCACCCCACCTCTCCCGCCATGAGTTGGTGGAAAGATGCAGCAACAAAGTGAACTTTGTCATCTGACATTTAAACAGCAGAATCCAGTGAACTGATGAGATTCACTGAGGGACTTCTACTAAAGTTGTTTTGATGAAAGCCGTGTTTACCTGAAAAATAATTACGGCAATAAAACTCTGAGGGGTCCCTTGGGACACCAAAGAGAAATAAACGTTATAATATTTGATCAAAGGGAGCTGCAGCTGCGGTTTTTGCTCACACAGTTAGACTGGGGACTGAGGTAGAGATTCACAGAATCAGACTGGACAGAAGAGGCTCTTTGGCCCATCGAGTTTGTACTCCCCATTATACACTACTCCGTATGCTGGCCCCACTTTCCCACAATAAACTTGTAGCTTTGAAAGCTATGACATTCCCTTCCTTACCTGTATGTGTGGAAACTAGTGAAAGAGGGTCACATCTTTTTGTGGCCAGTTGGTGTTCATGTATCCTGGTGGCTAGTTTCCTGCTGGTTTGTCCGATGTTCATTAGTTTTGCTGGTGGTACCTAATGGACCCTTTAGGTTCATTAGTTGCTGTTTAAGTGTGTTGGTAGGTTTGTGAGCTACCATAATGCCAAGGGGTCTGAGCAGTCTGGAAGTCATTTCTGATGTGTCTTTGATGTAACGTAATGTGACTATAGTTTTAGGTTGTGCTGTGTCTGCTATTTGGGCTTTTGTCTGAGGAATCAGCGAACTGTGTTTATTGGGGCCTCTGCTTTTCTTGAATACATTGTATAATTTTTTTTTCTGTTGTCTGTAGTTCCTGGGTGCTGCAGTGTGATGTAGCTCTTTGAAATAATGTCTTGATGCAGCTCCGTTTGTGAGTGTTGGGATGATTGCTTCTGAGGTTAAGTATTTGGTCTGTGTGTGTTGTTTTCTGTAGACGCTGGTTTGAAGCTCTCTGTTAACTGTACATTCAGCTGTCGGAATGGGAGTCTGTTGTTTTTCCCTTCTTCATTTGTGAATTTTATACCTGTCAGGATATTGTTGATGGTGTTGTATGTTTCCTGTAATTTGTTCCATTTTGTGATCACAAAGGTGTCATCTACATAGCGGACTACACAGACCCCTTGACATCATGGTAGCCCACAAACATACCAACTCACTTAAACAGCGACTAATGAATCTAAAGGATCCATTAGATACTACCAACAAAACTAATGTCATTTACATAATACCATGCAAGAAGTATACAAAAAACACTACATTGGACAAACAAGCACAAATTTGCCACCAGGATACATGAACACCATTTGGCCACAAAAAGGCACAACTCACTGTCACTAGTTTCCAACGTACAGACGAAGAAGGACACCACTTTGACTGGGACAACACACACATCCTAGGACAGGTGAAACAAAGACACACATGAGAATTCTCAGAGGCACGGCATTCTAAGCAGAACTCCATCAATAAACACATCGATTTAGACCCTATCTCCCTTCCCTTGAAAAAAGAACTGGAAATGACATCACCCACCTTAAGAAACCCAGATCTATAGATAGTGGGAGGACATCACTGGAGACTCACACTGATGATGTTACCTAGTCATGGTGACGAAACGTCTGAAAACAAACCTTCCAGCTCAGCAAGCTAACTTACATCTTATTACTAACATCTTATTGGGTTAAAAACCTAACAGGAGAGCCTGTGGAATTCTCTGCTGCAGAAAGCGACTGAGGTCAAACATTGAATGTTTTCAGAAAGGAGTTAGAGATAGTTCCTAGTGCTAAAGGGATCAAAGGTCGTGGGGAGAAAGCAGGTACAAGGGACTGAGCTGGATAATCAGCCGCGATCATATTGAATGGCAGAGCAGGCTTGAAGGGCCGAATGGCCTACTCCTGCTCCGATATTCTATGTTTCTACGATAGTTTTGGTTCCTGATTCAATACAAAGATGTACATCAGCACAATAAAGCCATGAGGTAAAATCTCCTTCAAGAGATAGTCTGTCCTGTCATTTTTTGTTCATGCTGTGTGCAACGTAACTCCAGTCAATCAAAAGAAGGTCAAATAATAAAACTCTAATGACCATGCAGAGCTCGGCCATTTAAAATGTCACTCTGAACTTCAGCCATTCTGATCCGCTAATTCCTTCAGTATTTCCTTTGACAAGAGCGTGTTTAAAGTTTAATGTTCTCTGCATATTATAAACACTCAGTACCATGGGGATACCACTGCTGTTAACATTTAATGCTGGAAGTCATTAAAGTGGAGTTGGTTAATGAGCATTGTGGGAATAATTATCACATGAACTGTTTGGGTGATAATTTAGTTGATGGATCATTTGTCTGATGTAGAATTTGCCCATTTTTCAACTTGCATTGTCCCCAGAATCACAATTAATTCATAAAATTGCTTGCTTTGATTTAATATGCATTTTATTTTACATTAGTTGCTGTATTGTTACTGCAGTCCTGAAAGGAATGAGGTCATAGAGTCAGAGAGGTCTACAGCACAGAGCAAGGCCCTTCAGCCCATCAGGTTTGCACCAGTCACAAACAAGCACCTAATTATTCTCATCCCATTTCCCAACACTTGGCCCATTGCCCTGTGTGCCAGTGGAGCCAGACTCTGGAAAATAGGAAGCAACGTGGACCATTCAACCAGTTGAGCCTATCCCAGTAATAAATATGATTGAGGCTGATTGGACATCACACTACCATTTACCTACTCCATCCCAATAGCCCTGTATGCCGATGGTAACCAGAAATCTATCAATCTCTATCCAAACACTGAGCCTTCCCAGCCCTCTGTGATGGGAATTTCAAAGGGTCACAATCCTCTGAGTAAAAATCATCCCAGACTTTATTTTTAAAAGGTGCCCCTGATTATAGTCTTTCCCAACCCAGGTATAACACCTTACCTCAATCTCCCTTTAACTATTTTCTAAGTTTCAATGAGGTCACCTCTCATTCTTCAAAACTCTCGCAGCGCCGGAGACCTGGGTTCAATTCCCGCCTCAGGCGACTGACTGTGTAGAGTTTGCACGTTCTCCCCGTGTCTGCGTGGGTTTCCTCCGGGTGCTCCGGTTTCCTCCCACAGTCCAAAGATGTGCAGGTCAGGTAAATTGGCCATGGGAAATTGCCCGTAGTGTTAGGTAAGGGGTAAATGTAGGGGTATGGGTGGGTTGCGCTTCGGCGGGGTGGTGTGGACTTGTTGGGCGGAAGGGCCTGTTTCCACACTGTAAGTAATCTAATCTAATCTAATCTAATCTAATCTAAACACAGGCCCAGTTTGTTCACTCTGTCCCACTGTCCCAGGAACAAGTCTGAGGAACCTTCACTGTCCTCCCTCTGCTGCAATAACATCTTTCCTGAGGAAAAGTGACCAAACCTACAAACAGTATTCCCACTCATTCACTTCTTCACAAAGTTTTCTTATTAATTTTCTCCAACTCCTCAATTTCCAAGGACACTTGGATCCCTGGTTCTGGGAGATCTTTTTAAGTTTATAAGATTGTGAATGGCATGGATAGACTGGAAAGTATGAGGCTTTTCCCAGGGTGGAGGGGTCAATTACTAGGGTCACAGGTTCAAGGTGAGAGGGCACAAGTTTAAAAGAGATGTGCAAGGCATGTTTTTCACACAAAGGGCGGTGGGTGTGGAATGCGCTGCCAGAGGGGGAGGGGGAAGCAAACACAATAGCAGCACTCAAGAAGCACCTGGACAAATACAGGAATAGGAAGGGAATAGAGGGATACAGATCCTGTAAGGGAAGACAGTTTTAGTATGGAAGGGCAAAATGGGCACGGTCTTGAAGGGCCGAAGGGCCTGTTGCCATGCTGTATTGGTCTTTGTTCTTTATTCTTTACTTCTGGTATGTCTCTCTGAAAACAGAATCAAAATAATCATTTAGCTTCTCCGTTATTTCTCTAATGCCCCATTATAAATTCCCTGAACATTCATTGTAGCTAAATGTTACTTTTTTAGAGACCTATAAAAGCTTTACAGCCTGTTTTTATGTTTTTATTTGCTAAATTGCACTCATTTCCATTCTCCCTTTCCTTCTCAGTTCCTTGGGCCTCCTTTGTTGTACTGTAAACAATCTCCCAATCCTCAGAATTACAGCTATTTCAGGAAACTTTCATCAACCTTTTCTTTTGACTTTACGTAATCCCGAGCTTCCTTGATCAGTCATGGTTGGCTGACCGTTCAATGAGTTTTTGCATCTTGAAGGAATGTAGAGTCATGTACGCCATGGACTAGTTGCCTGTGTAGAATGAATGTATTTTAATGTATTTTCCCAAACCACTTCTACTAATTTGTTCCTCATGTCATCATTTTCCTTTTTCAAATTTAGCAACGTTGCTTCATAATGAACATCTCACCATCAAACATCATGAAGAATTCGATATTATGCTCATTCATCCTGAAGGATTCTTTTACAATTTGTTCTCTCAACCTGAGAGCCTCCCTTACTAATGTTCTGATCCCATCACTTGTTATCAGGGCAATGCCACCTCCTTTTCCTTCTTCAAAAAAACCAAAGAACTGCAGATGCTGGAAATCAGAGACAAAACCAGAAATTGTTGGATAAACTCAGCAGGTCTGGCAGCATCTGTGGAGAGACAGCAGAGTTAATGTTTCAGAAGAAGGTCATTGGATCCAAAATGTTAACTCTGCTTTCTCTCCACAGATGTTGCCATTCCTGCTGAGGTTATCCAACAATTTCTGATTTTGTTCTTTTTCCTTCTTGCCTGTCTTTCCCAAACACTGAATATCCTTGAATATTCAGCTCCCAGTCCTGGTCACCATGCAGCAGGTTTCTATTATGATAGATCAGACCCCTGTATCTCAAATCCTGTTTTTAGATTGCCTACCTGTTGCAAATGCTGCATATATTCAGGCAGATTGCCCTCAATTTTGTTATGTTTATGGGACATCATTCTGTTTTCAGAGCAGACTCTTGGGTTTGGGTTTGTTTCTTCTGCCTCTCCCTTTTCAACTTCCTGTTACTAACCGTAAATTTTTCTGATTTGGGTTACCCCTCAGATTCTCACCCCCGACAAGCCAATTTAGACCCACCCCAACAGCACTAGCAAATCGCCCCATGAGGATGTTAATCCCAGTCCCATTAAGGTGTAACCCATCAATTTGTACAGGACCCATCTGCCCCTGAACTGGTCCATCTGTCCCAGGCCTTTGGAAGGTAATGAGGTGGTGGAGGGAGCTGGCGGTGTACGTGATGTTGGTGAACCGGCTCAGGACTCTCTTTCAGTTATATCTTTTCTCTTTTATATTGTTAAACAATTAAAAATGGCGCTGGATTGTGGCAGCAGTTCAAGCTGCTCACTATGTTATTCATTGTATTTCACTGTAAAATGCAAGTGACAATAAATAAATAAATCATTCACCATTCATATTTCATAATTTTCATAATTGTTGCTTTTCAGGTCAATTGAATAGAAGTTGGATTTGGATCTAGCTACAAAATCACTTTATCTAATCTGGTACAGTGTTAAAGCCAGGAGTGCATGACTAATACTCACTACTCCCAAATGGAATAACAAGCTACTGAGTTATAAACATGTCATTGCATACACAAAACAATCTGCGGTCAATTACTGGGCACAATTGGAAGGAGGTTTTCTGAGCTGGAACATGATGGATGGGGTGAGTTAATCAGGCAGAAGGCAAAGTGTTGGAAGGATGCTGATGGTTTCTCCTTGTACAGCAGTTACACCCCATAAACAGTTACCACAGAGTGTCTCCCAGAGAATGCTGTTGTGTTAGAGACTGCCCAAGGTAGAACATCACCAGGACAACAGGAAGGAACAAGATTCCTTCTCAGCTGAAGATGAATGGGATACGGAAGACGATGTGAATGCTATTGGATCAGGCACCAACTACAGTCTTTGATTAGAGAATCACAAGAAAGCTCAGGATACAGAGATCTTGAAGCATCGATGTTCATCAGATGATCTGGGCCCATGTTTCCTTGAATAGATTAAACATCACCAGAGACCATCAATATAAAGTGGTGACCGAGGGTGAATTCAGAATAAACATCTTCACCCAGACAGTGATGAGAATGTGGAGCTCAATATGACAGGGAGCTGGGTTTCAGGGGAGATTGAACAGGTCAATGAGGGAGGAGGGAACGGAGTGTTATGGAGATGGCTTGGATGAGGAAAGGAGGGAGGAGGCTCGCATGGAGAAAAACCTCCAGCAGGATCTGGATGGGTCACAATTGTGCAAGACTGAACCTGGCTTTGTAATGGCCTGTGTTTACACTGTTTGTAATGACCTGTGTTTACACTGTTAGTAATGGTGTGTGTTTACACTGTTTGTAATGGCCTGTGTTTACACGATTTGTAATGACCTGTGTTTACACTGTTAGTAATGGTGTGTGTTTACACTGTTTGTAATGGCCTGTGTTTACACGATTTGTAATGGCCTGTGTTTACACTGTTAGTAATGGTCTATGTTTACACTATTAGTAATGACCTGTGTTTACACTGTTTGTAATGACCTGCGTTTATACTATTTGTAATGGTCTGTGTTTACACTGTTTGTAATGGCCTGTGTTTACACTGTTTGCAATGGTCTGCATTTACTCTGTTTGTAATGGTCTGTATTTACTCTATTTGTAACGGTCTGTGTTTACTCTGTTTGGAATGACCTGTGTTTACACTATTTGTAATGGCCAGTGTTTACATTGTTTGTAATAGTCTGCATTTATTCTGTTTGCAATGGTCTGTGTTTACACTGTTTGTAATGACCTGCGTTTATACTATTTCTAATGGCCTGTGTTTACACTGTTTGTAATGACCTGTGTTTACACTATTTGTAATGTTCTGTGTTTACACTGTCTGTAATGATCTGTGTTTACACTATTTGTAAGGGCCTGTGTTTACACTATTTGTAAGGGCCTGTGTTTACACTGTTTATAAGGGCCTGTCTTTACACTGTTTGTAATGGCCTGTGTTTACACTGTTTGTAATGTTCTATGTTTACACTGTCTGTAATGATCTGTGTTTACACTATTTGTAAGTGCCTGTGTTTACACTATTTGTAAGGGCCTGTCTTTACACTGTTTATAAGGGCCTGTCTTTACACTGTTTGTAATGGCCTGTGTTTACACTGTTTGCAATGGTCTGCATTTACTCTGTTTGTAATGGTCTGTATTTACACTGTTTGTAATGACCTGCATTTATACTATTTGTAATGGCCTGTGTTTACACTGTTTGTAATGGTCTGTGTTTACACTGTTTGTAATGGCCTGTGTTTACACTGTTTGTAATGGTCTGCATTTACTCTGTTTGTAATGGCCTGAGTTTTCACTATTTGTAATGTCCTGTGTTTACACTGTTTGTAATGGTCTGCATTTACTCTGTTTGTAATGGCCTGCGTTTACACTGTTTGTAATGACCTGTGTTTACACTGTTTGTAATGGTCACATTTACTTTATTTGTAATGGTCTGTGTTTACACTGTTTGGAATGACCTGTGTTTACACTATTTGTAATGGCCGGTGTTTACATTGTTTGTAATGGTCTGCATTTATTCTGTTTGTAATGGTCTGTGTTTACACTGTTTGTAATGACCTGTGTTTACACTGTTTGTAATGACCTGTGTTTACACTATTTGTAATGGCCAGTGTTTACATTGTTTGTAATGGTCTGCATTTATTCTGTTTGTAATGGCCTGTGTTTACACTGTTTGTAATGACCTGTGTTTACACTATTTGTAATGGCCTGTGTTTACACTGTTTGTAATGACCTGCGTTTATACTATTTGTAATGGTCTGTGTTTACACTGTTTGCAATGGTCTGCATTTACTCTGTTTGTAATGGTCTGTATTTACTCTATTTGTAACGGTCTGTGTTTACTCTGTTTGGAATGACCTGTGTTTACACTATTTGTAATGGCCTGTGTTTACACTGTTTGTAAGGGCGTGTGTTTACACTATTTGTAATGGCCTGTGTTTACA
Organism: Chiloscyllium punctatum; assembly: GCF_047496795.1. Taxonomy (NCBI): domain Eukaryota; kingdom Metazoa; phylum Chordata; class Chondrichthyes; order Orectolobiformes; family Hemiscylliidae; genus Chiloscyllium; species Chiloscyllium punctatum. The sequence goes on along the minus strand of NC_092778.1, from coordinate 67,760,074 downwards.
CTGTTTGTAATGGCCTGTGTTTACACTATTTGTAAGGGCCTGTGTTTACACTGTTTGTAATGGTCTGTGTTTGTAATGGCCTGTGTTTACACTATTTGTAATGACCTGTGTTTACACTGTTTGCAATGACCTATGTTTACATTGTTAGTAATGGTCTGTGTTTACAGTGTTAGTAATGGCCTGTGTTTACACTATTTGTAATGGCCTGTGTTTACACTGTTTGTAATGGTCTGCATTTACTCTGTTTGTAATGGTTTGTGTTTACACTGTTTGTAATGGTCTGCGTCTACACTGTTTGTAATGGCCCGTGTTTACACTGTTTGTAATGACCTGTGTTTATACTGTTTGTAATGGCCTGTGTTTACACTATTTGTAAGGGCCTGTGTTTTCACTATTTGTAATGGCCTATGTTTTTACACTGTTTGTATTGGCCTGTGTTTATACTGTTTCTAATGGCCTGTGTTTACACAATTTGTAATGGTCTGCATTTACTCTGTTTGTAACGGTTTGTGTTTACACTACTTGTAATGGTCTGTTGAATCTTGTTTCACAGGGTCTGGAATTAAACCACCAGCAGGTGCCCACCCAATGCTGGGAGCTTGTGCCCTGGTGTCAGCACGGCAGCTTCATGGTATCATGTGGCCAATAGTGTGCCAGCTGTGCACTCGGGGCAGAATGAGATTGCAGTGGGACTGCACTGTTCAGCAACATGTCCACCTCCCTGATAAACAGCAGCAGCCTGGCTCTGTAAAACAGCAAGGCAAGGCCAAAATACGGCGAGAGACTCTCAGGGCCAGCCAAGGGGGTAAAGTTTTCAAACACGGTTCAAGGCAGGGCTGTTGTCAGCATCCAGAGTGTTTAAGTGTGAAGACAGTGAGCAAGGTAATGCTATAAAGGTCCCCAATCTAGTCCATGGGCACAGTGTCCTTGCAGCAGCATTGAAATGGAAACTGTTAGTATCCTCAATAATGCAGCTTTAAGATGCAGAGCCTACAGGCAGTGGGTTGGAGAAGCTAGTACATGGCAGATGCTGTGTCTGTGGACATGGGGAACATGTGGCCCATGGAGTGTGCCCTCAGATGTTAGTGATCTGGAGTCCCGGGTACCTACTTGGACTTTCAAGTCAGAATTCCCAATGTCTTGCTTCTTCCAGTGGGTGGGAGAATGTGAGGGTGCAGTTTAATGAGATGAGATTAGGTAGAACTGAGGGTGATGATAAATGATGATCCCTGCTAATTAGTCCTTTACTAGTGAGAATCTCATCTGGTAAATGTGACTTGTTGGTCTTGACTTTGAGAAAGGCTTCACTCAGGATCTCACATTTTTTTTAGATTAGATTAGATTATTTACAGTGTGGAAACAGGCCCTTCGGCCCAACAAGTCCACACTGACCCGCTGAAGCGCAACCCACCCAGACCAATTCCCCTACATTTACCCCTTCACCTAACACTATGGGCAATTTAGCGCGGCCCATTCACCTGACCTGCACATCTTTGGAGTGTGGGAGGAAACCGGAGCACCCGGAGGAAACCCACGCAGACACGGGGAGAATGTGCAAACTCCACAGTCAGTCGCCTGAGGCGGGAATTGAACCCGGGTCTCTGGCGCTGTGAGGCAGCAGTGCTAACCACTGTGCCACCGTGCAGGAGTTAATGCTCCTAAATTTCTCAATGTAAATTTCTAGGCCCCAGGAACATGCTGTTTGCTTCAAATAATTCAGTTACTAAACAGAAAACCAGAGTTATGACTCAGCTCTAGTTTTAATTTTTTTAAATAACTTCTTCCACTTTTTAATTTCTAGAACTCCTTGAGTCAGATATTGAATTTTGGTTCTTCCAACCTGAGCTTCATACTGAAGCAAAAAAACATTCAGTTGAGCTTCACTGGAATTAGCACAAACATTAAATTACTTTAAAGATATCAGCACGGTGAATATAGAAAGGGTTAACAAAACAGTCAGTGAGGGTTAGAGTGCTATATTTTCACAGTGATGTCTGTAACTCCCACCCAGAGAAGGTCTCAGGTCTGAGCTGAGGCAAATTTAGTTGATGGATGGAGATTTACAGAATCAGTGGATTGCCTACAATTAGCTGACAGCAAAGATGAGAACACGGTTAAAAAGCTGACCTTTCTGCCATCTCCAGTGAAACAGTCCGAATGTCATTAGCCTGTTCCACTCTACAATCTCCTTCCCTTTCTATGTGAACCCCATTCAGGGTCAATCACAAAGGTAAAAATTATTAAAATAATTTAACTGGTGGTTGAAGATGCTGTCACATCTTGTGACTTTGCCTGGAAATTTGTTAATAATCTGTGTGGGAAAGAAAGATACATCAAACCACTTCAATAGTTTTACAAAGAATCTATACTGACAGCTCAGTTTAATCACTAAACAACTTTGGCTGCAGCTTTAGATTAAGATTTCAGCTGCTTTCTGCAATAATGGCAGGTACAACATTTCTTCAAAGTTACTGGTAGATCATCAACTGAACATTTCAGGAATGACGTTAATAGATTTTGCCATGAAACATTTGAAAGAACCTCTTTAGTAGTTATTACAAAGAACAACTCCCTAATAGGGATACCTTCGTCATAATGATTTGAAACCTCAAGTTTAAAACTCCATTCAAACATTAGGTTGTGCAGGTTGGAGTATGGGTAGTTAGTGACAACCAGACTGTGGTAATGATGAGACAACTTTCTAGTGAATAAATGATGATAAATACAATACACCAGATAGAACAGATATAATGAGCTATTTTGAAGATGAAAGCGGTTTACCTAATGTGCTGAACTCATTTTGTGAGTATCTTTGATATACACAATCAAACAATTAATCGTTAATATTTTACGACGTTAACTAGTGGAGTTAACATTCTCAGGAAGATAAAATTCTGTGGGATTTCTACTTTCAATCTTGTTGTAAAGAGAGACATGTTTCCAAAGTTTTTTTAAAATCTTGTACTCATCAGGATACATACACAAGAATGCCAAATTTCAAACAGCAACAACAATTTATAGTACACTAGTAAAAGGTGCCAATTGATTGGCAAGTCAACCCTGATTACCTGAGGCTATGTCACAGAGAAAACGATGAGAACTATCAGTATTTTCATCTGTTCATGAGGTATGAACATCATTGGCTGTGTCATTATTTATTGCCTGTCCCTAGTTGCCCCTTGAGAAGGTGGGGATGAGCTGCCTTCTTGAACTGCTGCAGTCCATGTGCTATAGATAGACCCACAATGCCCTTAGGGAGGGAATTCCAGGATTTTGACCCAGTGACAGTGAAGGAATGTGATCTATTTCCAGGTCAGGATGGTGAGTAGTTGGAGGGGTTTGGAAGGTGGTGTCGGAGAACCTTTGCACTTCTGCAGTTGTATCTTACATGGAGAAAGTGGATCTCTCACCTTGTCTGGACTGACTGAAGGAGAAATTGCAGGGAATTTCCATTCGGAAAACTGAAGCCATCAGCTTCAAACCTTCCACCAACACCACATCCAGACCAACATCTCCATCACATCCAACCCTAACCCCAGAATGGTGATAAATTTACTTCACCACCCTTCAGGCTCTCTGCCCCTATTCCTGATGAAGGGCTTTTGCCCGAAACGTCGATTTTCCTGTTCCTCGGATGCTGCCTGACCTGCTGTGCTTTTCCAGCAACACTCTGATCTAGACTCTGGTTTCCAGCATCTGCAGTCATTGTCTTGACCTACTTGATCATTCACTGAGGCTACTTACCTGGATTCCCAGATACGAGACCAGTCACATTGCCATTACATTAATAGCAAAAAAAAATCACAGTTCATGCCAATAAAGAGATGTACATTAATCACTGTGTTTGAATATTTATATATATTTGGGAATTAGCTCATCAAAAAAACAGGAATCATGAGTAATTTGAAATGAAAAGTCAAGTATTCTCTGCGGACTCAGTTGGCTAATCTGATGGTGTGGAGCTGCTGTAATGTTTTTGGCCATGGTTGCCTAGCAATAGCAATGAGGGCTTGCAAATTATTACAATTAAATTATCCTGAAATTTATGCACAATTCAGAATACGTGCTGAAACCTGCAAGAATTCAATTCACTGTTTACGCAAGCAAAACTCAAAAGGAGTATTAGCAGCCAGCAGAGATTACACTGACCAATCTTACATCATGTTTCCAATATTCCCAGCGTGGCTGCAATAAGGAAACTGGAAATAATGTTGGGAGCTATGGAAAATCGCTTTTTTTTTCACCGATTCATCACCATATCACATTTTGTAAGAGCATTAATGTGTTTCAATTGAGAGCTTCCTTAGACTGAAGGATTCTTCAAAAACATCAGCAATTTGCAGAATGGTTTGTAACCACATCACATTCTGACAGACAGCAGTCAGGAACAACACGGCACTGCTTCACTAATAATGGGGAGAGCCTTTCAACAAACCAGTCACGCTCTCCCCTTGCTTGTCAATTATTTGCAAGAAAATGAGATGTGGAGCCACTGTGTCAATGAAAAACATCAAAATGCAATCTGTGTTTGTGCATGAACCTGGCTGATTTCCCTGAATTGCAATCTGGATACCGATAATTTCCAGGTGGATACATCCACTGTCAGGCTTCATTCAGCTCAAAATGTGGGACTAACTCTCATCTTTCTACCCAGTTTGTAGTCTTTAAGATTATGGGAGTGCACATTTCTCAAATATATAATAAGCACAATGTGGCTGTATCATTGGGAATCCAGGCAGACGCACCCCATTTGAGAATGTGGTGCTCAAAAAGCACAGCCAGTCAGGCAACATCCGAGGAGCAGGAGAGTCGACGTTTCGAGCTCCTCAGATGCTGCCTGACCTGCTGGGCTTTTCCAGCACCACACTCTCTCCACTCTGAGCTCTGCGGTCCTCACTTTCTCCCAGAAGTATCCCATTGTCTAAAGGTAATAACAGAACAATAGTCCCTTCTTTACATCAAGCAGCTGAGAAGATTCTTAAACAATGAAGCATCAGTATTTTAGCTGTGAGATTGTTCCAGGTGGAATTAGAATTTGAACTAAAATTAGGTTATTAGAATTAGATTTTATTGTTATGTCTACTCAAGTGTAGGAAGACAGGAGTACAGTGAAAAGTGTGCACAGTCACCACCTTACGTACAAAATCTTAGGTACAAAGTAAAAAACTGAAGGAACAAAGTTAAAAATTACAGTCCCTCTTCGTATAAAGCAGAGAAATGAAGATAAAAGTTTAACAATATTTTTTAAGCACTTAGCCAAGCTGGGCTGGCACTCCCTCCAGGGGCTCAATACCACCCCCCCCACGTTGGCCGTCTCTCTGGGAGAGCTCAGGCCTCCTGCTTTCCCTCACCATCGTGATGGACTCTCTCTTCCCGCATTCACCTCGATCTCCAACTGTCAATGTCCCTGCTCTGGGCCCCTCGCCGCTGACACACTCCAGATCTCTCGCCAACCGGGTCTCAATCCAACGTCCGATAAAGTCAGGATGTGAGAAATCCCCTGAGCGGGGAATGGATTCATTTACAGCTGACACATGGGAGCGGTGTAACCAACTGATTGATCCGTCAACATCATAATTTGGCAAAGGAGGCAGCTTACTCAGTGCGGGAGTTACTCATTACCATCCCCTCACTCCCCCGCCCCCCCACACCCCCCCGTCTGCTCCAGCCCCGAGGGTGCTGGAGAAATGGGGCCATCTGCAGAGAGAGCACTGACAGCCAGAGTCCCAACTGCATTCCCTTGTACAGGGTTCTGTATGGACGGAGGCTCCCATGTCATGATTCCACAGAGAAACTGGTGAGCAGACTCTGACAGAGAGACAGATTCGTCCCCGCAGCCCCGTGTGGGTGGAGGGGAGGGGGAATGTGGAATGAACTGCCAGAGTGAAGCAGGAAACCTCACTACCTTTAAAAAGTCCCAAACTAGAGACCCTGACAGACACCCGGCGACAATGGCAAGGACTGAATGACATCACAGGTTCAAACAAGAGACAGTGCAAGGTAGCAGACGATGACACATCCCTCCCAGACCGTCTCAACACCTTCTATGCTCGATTTGAGCAGAATTTTGGAAGAGAGGTAACACTTGTTCCGACAAGTCCTGACAAACCTATCCCAACAGTCACTGCATCAGAGGTCAGATCAGTTTTCCTTCTTGTGAATCCAAGGAAAGTGATGGGACCAGACGGAGTACCAGGCCGTGCACTCAGAGCATGTGCAGATAAACTGGCAGAGATCTTCTCAGACATCTTCAACCTCTCCCTGCAGCAGGCCCCTGTCCCGGCCTGTTTCAGGAGGGCCAACATCATCCCTGTGTCTGAGATGGCTCATGCAGCATGTCTCAATGACGACCGCCCAGTGGCCCTAACTTCGATGGTCATGAAGTGCTTTGAAAGGCTGGTCATGGCATTAATCAACTCCAGCCTCCCCATTACTCTTGACTCACTCCAATTTGCCTATCGGACCAACAGATCCACGTCAGATGCCATATCACTGTCCCTTCACTCCTCCCGAGAACATCTAGACACCAAGAACAGCTATGTAAGAATCCTGCTCACTGACTACAGTTCAGCCTTCAACACTATTATCCCCTCGAGACTGATTACTAAACTTAGTGATCTCGGACTAAGCCCCACTCTCCTCAACTGGATCCTCAGTTTCCTGACCCACAGACCACAATCAGTGAAGATTGGGGACAATATTTCATCCTCACTAACACTAAACACTGGTGCTCCCCAGGGGTGTGTACTCAGCCCCTACTGTACTCACTGTGTACCCATGACTGCATCGCCAAAGACTAATGCCATTTACAAATTCACTGATGACACCATCATAGTCGGTCTAGTCTCAGATAGTGACAAAACAGACTACAGTCGGGAGGTGGAAGATCTAGAAAAATGGTGCACTGAGAACACCTAGCTCTCAATGCCAGCAAAACCAAGGAACCCATTACTGACTTTCAGTGGGATGGTTCTCATGCCCCCCCCCCCCCCCACATTAACAGCACAGAGGTGGAACGAGTGGAGAGTGTCAAGCTCCTGGGAGTGGTCATCCACAACAAGCTTTCTTGGACTCTTTATGTGGATGCACTGGTTACAAAGGCCCAACAATGTCTCTTCTCACTCAGGCAGCTGAGGAAATTTGGCACGATGGTGAATAACCGTGCCACCGAGAGCATTCTGTCTGGATGTATCACTACCTGGTATGGCAACTGTACCATTCAAGATCGGAGACGGTTACAGAGAGTGGTAAACTCAGCCCGGGCAATCACAAAGGCCAACCTCCCATCTATAGAATCCATCTCCCAGGCCCGCTGTCCAGGAAAGCCCACCAGCATTCTCAAAGATCCATCCCACCCTGACAATGTTTGTCTACAACCTCTACCATCGGGGAGAAGGTACAGAAGCCTGAACACATGCACCAGCCGGTTTCAAAACAATTTCTACCCTACTGTTGTTAGAATATTGAATGGACTTACAAACTGTTAGCATTCGCTTGTACCTGTGTTTTTGTTTTTGCCGCTGTTTCCCTATTATTTACTTTTCTATGTTACTTAACTCTGTGATCTGTCTGTATTGCTGACAAGACAAAGCTTTTCACTGTGTCTCGGTACATGTGACAATAAATTCAATTCAAATTCAAGTCCCTGGGTCTATTGCAGAAAAATGGGCCTAGTGTCAGAAGCAGCACATTGTTGACAGTACAGACGTGATGGGCTGAAGGGCCATCTGTCTGCTTATCAGAGCTTGTTGAAGTGGGACTCCTGCCCCACAGATGGTAGTGTTGGTGTGAATGGGGCCTGAGGTGTGTGTGGGGGCTCAGCAAAGGACAGTGAGGCAGTATTACCCAGGCTGTATGCTTCTCAGCTTCATTGGCTGAGTGGGGGACAGGGTACAGGAACAGGGACAGAGACAGGGACAGGGTACAGGAACAGGGACGGAGACAGGGACAGAGTAGAGAGACAGGGACAGAGACAGAGACAGGGACAGAGTACAGGGGCGGGGGCGGGGGCGGGGGCGGGGGCGGGGGCGGGGGCGGGGGCGGGGGCGGGGGCGGGGGCGGGGGCGGGGGCGGGGGGCGGGGGGCGGGGGCGGGGGCGGGGGCGGGGGCGGGGGCGGGGGCGGGGGCGGGGGCGGGGGCGGGGACGGGGACGGGGACGGGGACGGGGACGGGGACGGGGACGGGGACGGGGACGGGGACGGGGACGGGGACGGGGACGGGGACGGGGGCTGGAACAGGGAGGGACAGGGACAGGGACAGGGTCAGGGACAGGGACAGGGTCAGGGACAGGGACAGGGACAGGGACTGGGACAGGGACTGGGACAGGGACAGGGACTGGGACAGGGACGGGTCAGTGTCGGGGACAGGGACGGTGTCAGGGACAGGGACAGGGACGGTGTTAGGGACGGGGACAGGGACGGGGACAGAGACAGGGACAGGGATAGGGACAGCGTCAGGGACGGGGTCAGGGGCTGTCAGGACAGGGGCCAGATTGCTGTGCCTGGAGGGAGGCCCAGGAGGATGTTACTGAATGTGAGTTCTCTGATTGCGGAAATTCCCCTGGGCCAATCGGGGAGCCTCAGCTGACAGGTATAAACAGTTTCCTCCCATTTGCCACCGGGCGGTGGGGATCCCCAGTGGAGGGTTCTCTGCGCGGGAGTCCTCCCCCTTTCTCTCGGGGATCTGGGGTGGAGGGTGCTGCACGCAGCAGTCCCCTGCCACCGCAGGTTGTGGTGGTTCACGGACTCCCAGCCCAACTGCTTGTTCTGTGGCGCTGTGGAGTCCGTGGACCATGTATATATTGGGTGTGGGCGTTTGCACTCCCTTTTTGATTTTCTCAAAAACCTTCTCCTCTGTTTCTGGCTGCACTTCAGTCCCACGCTCCTGATCTTCGGGCACCCGGTACGGAGGAGGGAGGGCAGGTCCGAGGACCTCCTCGTGGATCTGCTCCTGGGCCTGGCCAAACTGGCCATCAACAGGTCCAGGCAGTGGGCCGTGGAGGGGGTCGTTAGGGCCGACTGCCTGCCCCTCTTCCGGGGTTAAGTTAGAGCCCGGGTGTCCTTGGAGAAGGAGCACGCGGGTGTCCACTGACACCCTGGAGTTGTGACTGGCCACTTGTGTGTTTCCTTCCCTGCTGGAGAGATTGGACCATTTCTGTGACTGTGCGAGGACTGTTCCTGTTGCTGCTTGGGGCCTGCCTCCCTGCTGCTGCCTGGGACTTTGGAGAGGCCTGCCTCTGCTGCTGCTGCCTGAGGCCTGCCTCTGCCTTCGCTGCCTGGGACTCGCCTTGGGGCCCCTCCCCAGGGCCTCCACCACCACCACTACTGCTGCTGTGGCCTGAGGAGAGGCCTGCCTCTACTGCTGCTGCTGCCCGGGGCCTGCCTCCGCCTTTGCTGCCTGGGACTCGCCTTGGGGCCCCTCCCCAGGACCTCCACCACCACCACTGCTGCTGCTGTGGCCTGAGGAGAGGCCTGCCTCTACTGCTGCTGCCCGGGGCCTGCCTCCGCCTTTGCTGCCTGGGACTCGCCTTGGGGCCCCTCCCCAGGACCTCCACCACCACCACTGCTGCTGCTGTGGCCTGAGGAGAGGCCTGCCTCTACTGCTGCTGCCCGGGGCCTGCCTCCGCCTTTGCTGCCTGGGACTCGCCGTGGGGCCCCTCCCCAGGACCTCCACCACCACCGCTGCTGCTGTTGCCTGAGGCCTACCTCCACCACTGCTGCCTTGGGCTCGGTTTTGGGGCTGCCTGGGACTTTCCTTGGGGACCCTCCCCAACAGGCCTGCCCCCCACTGCTGTGACTGGAGGAACTGCCTGAGACTTGCCGGAGGCCTGCCTTCCACCACTGCTGTTGCCTGAGGCCTGCCTCTACATCTGCTGCCTGGGACTCGATTTTGGGGCTGCCTGGGACTTGCCTTGGGGACCCTCCCCAACAGGTCTGCCCCACACCGCTGCGACCGAGGGCCTACCTGGGACTCGCCTGAGGCCTGCCTCCACCGTCGCTGCCTGGGACCCTCCCTGCGGCCTCCGCCACTGCCGCTGCCAGAGTCCCGACTCCACCACCGGCAGCAGAGGATGGCGAGCCCGAAGGTCGCGGGGCCCAGCCGCACCTACGCCGGGGTAGCCGCTGCCTTAGGCTCGGCTGGCCCAGCCCCGGCTGCAAACCACACCCCCTTCAGGCACCTCACAAAACGCCTGGGGGTCAAGGCCTATCCCCACCCCAATATGACCATCGAGGCCTGCAGCAAGGCTATGGCTAGTGTGGTCGGCCCACTGGCCATAGTCGCTGCGGCCCGGATGTACGGGAAGGCTGTATTTTTCCTGAAGACCGAGCAGGCGGTCCACCTGGCCGTGGAGAGGGGGCTCGCTGTGGGCGGGACACATTTGCCCGTCGACCCTCTGGAGGTCACGGCCCAGAGGGTCGTGATCTCCAACGTCCCGCCCTTTATTGCCAGCGAGCTCCTTCTCCCCCACCTCACCACCTTGGGGGAGATCCGGTCAGGGATCCAGCCGCTCCTGCTCGGTCTGAAGGACCCTGCCCTCCGTCACGTCTACTCCTTCCGTCGCCAGGTGTTTATTTGCCTGGCCCGGGAGGAGGTCACGGAGGGCTCCTTTACCCTCCTCCACGAGGGCGCGGCCTACCGCGCCTTCTGGACGGCGGACGGCGTGCGGTGCCACCTGTGCCGCGAGGTGGGGCACATTAGAAGAAACTGCCCCACCCAGAAGGCCGCCCAGCCCTCGCCAACGGCTGACGGTGGTGCCGCCGCGCCCACTCCCCCTCCCCCAAAGTCAACACCACAGGCCCCGGCACCGGAGCCTGAGCCGGAGGCTTCCGATCCTCCAGCCTCCGGCAGGGAGGGGGGTGAGCGTCCAGCCGGCCGGAAGGCGCTCAGGAAGGCGCGACGCGTCAGGCCCGCCCACGGGGAGACCACCCTATCCCCATCCCCGACACCCAGCCCACGACCTGCCCCGCCCCGGCACGACGATGCCCCTGCAGCCGTGCCAGCGTCGCCCCGGCGCGGGAACCCTGACCCCCAAACCCCCGGACCCGTACCCGACCCTGACCCCACGTCTACCCCCTGCCCCGATGGAGAAACCCCTGGGGCTGCGACGCCTGCCCCAGGCCCTGCAACACCTGGCCCCGGGGACCCCGAGCCTGAGCCCCGCCCTGGCACTAACCTGGGGGGGACCACTGCTGCCCAATCTCCTGCAGCCACCGTGTCTCCGGGCCCCGGAGAGGGAACTGGGCCCCTGCCCCTCCCGCCGTCACCTGATAAACCAGGGGCGGGGCAGGAAGTGACACGGCTGACCCTCCCCACCCTGGCCACGCCCCCTGCCTTCCCCCAGCCAATCGTATTCCGGGAAAGGCTGGGGGGAGGGGCCTCAGGCCCCATGACCACCAAGGCGGGCGGGGAGGGAAAGGCCCATAAATCCCCCCCTGTCTCTCTGGGGAAGAGGGACTGGCCCTTGGAGGGGAGAGACAGTCCTGCAGCGCGCCGGCGGCGCTGCCCCTCTCCAGGGGACGGGCCCACGGGACCCCCCAACGATCCCGCACCGCGGCCTGACCTGCCCAACAACAACGACGACGAGGGCCGCGGTGCGGGCGTCGACAAAGGACCCTTTACTGGGTCGCCGAGCGGCGGAGGGGAGGTAGGTGTTATCCCCGCTCCTCCCTCCCAGACTGTTTTTCCGGGAGCCTTGGCCCTGGGGGACGACCTTTTCCTGGGGGATGACCTTTTCCCCGAGGAGCCAGGCGTCCCGGTGTCGGGAGGAGAGCGGGGCCCCGAGCCTCCGCCGCCCGACGACCTGAACTCGGGGCGTTCCGGGACGGGGTGCGCCGAGGAAGGTACCGCCGGTGACCCTGGGGGTGGGGTCGCCGGGGGTTCGAGGCCTGTTGGCGGCGCCGGACCAGCCCCCATCCTCTCGGTGGGGGAGGGGTCGGCGACCGAGGGCGACCTCCCGGAGGAGGGTTCGGGATCGGTGGCGGACACCGGGGACGACGCGGACTCCGTCTGCAGTGACGTTTTTGAGTCCCAGGTGCCCCCCGCCGATCTCCCCCTCATCCCCCTCGAGGAACTCCGGGAATTTGTCGAGGAAACTCGAGGTCGCCGGGATAGAGCCCAACTGGCGCTCGACCGCTGGAGCTCTTATGAAAAAGTTTATTGGTCGGCCCACGCTGCTCGCCAGGCGCCTGGGCTCGACGTCAACGAGCGAAAGCGAGTCAGGAACTTCCTGGGGGCACTCCTGGTGAGGGCGAGGGACTCCTGTGCCCCTCCCTCGTCCTCCCAGTAATTGTATTTGTTTTTAACTGTACTGGTGGTGGTAGCACAATGCTTCCGACATGGAGACTACTATAGCCAGCCTCAACATCAACGGCAGCAGGGAGTCACAGCGCAGATTCCAGACCCTCTCGGTCCTCCGGGACGGGAGGTATGCGGTGTGCTTCCTGCAAGAAACCCACACTACCCCGGGAGACGAAGCCACCTGGCTCCTGGAGTGGCGAGGGGGGGTCTACATGAGTCACCTCACCCGCAGATCTGGCGGGGTGGCTATCCTGTTGGCCCCGCATTTTCAGCCCGAGATCTTGGGGGTCAGGGAGCCAGTGCCAGGCCGTTTGCTTCACCTGACGGTTCGGCTGGGGGGCGCGGTGCTTCACTTGGTGAACGTATACGCTCCCCTGGCCGGGCCGAGGCAAGCGAGCTTCTTCGAAGAACTGTCCGCTCATCTGGCTTCCATCGACGAGAACCAGTGTGTCGTCCTCGGGGGAGATTTTAACTGCGTCCTCGAGGGCAGGGACCACGGCGGTACCCGCACTGGCTGCGCGTCGGGGAAGAGGTTGGGGGACTTGGTCAAGTCCTTCGACCTGGTGGACGTCTGGCGGACTCTCCATCCCGACTCCATCGCCTTCACCTTCGTGAGGCCTGGGGTCGGAGCGTCCAGAATCGACCGCCTGTACGTTTCGCGGGCGTACGCCTCCTGTTTTCCGAAGGCCTCCACGCGGCAGGTGTCGTGCACGGACCATCACCTGGTGTGGGCGGAACTCCTTCCGTTCGGCGCCAGGCTCGGCTCCGCGTACTGGCACTTTAACAACCTGCTGCTGGAGGACGAGCGGTTCCGGGACTCGTTTCGTCGTTTCTGGGCCGGCTGGAGAAGGAAGCGGGGAAGCTTCCCCTCCCTGAGGCTATGGTGGGACGTGGGCAAGGCTCACGTCCGCGTCTTCTGTCAGGAGTACGCGAGGGGGTCGACCAAGAGGCGGAAATCCAGGATCGCGGAGTTGGAGAGGGAGATGCTCGACCTGGAGTCACGCCTCGGTCAGCCCGACGCGGACCCGGCCCTGCGCGGGGTGTACGAAGAGAAGAAGGCCGCGCTCCGGGACCTGCAGCTCGTCGGGGCTCGGGGCGCGTACGTGAGGTCGCGGATCCAGCTCCTGCAGGACCTGGACCGCGGCTCCCCCTTCTTCTACTCGCTGGAAAAAAGGCGCGGCACCCGTCAGCAGCTCCTTGTGCTGCTGGCCGACGACGGGTCCCTCGTCTCGGATCCGGAGGGCGTCAGGGCCCACGTCCGAAACTATTACACGGCTCTGTTCTCTCCGGATCCGTCCAGCGAGGACGCTCGCAGAGTTCTGTGGGAGGACCTGCCGCAGCTCAGCCCGGAGGACGCCGGAAGGCTCGACGCTCCCGTCACCTTAGAGGAGCTGACCGGCGCCCTCGACCGGCTCTCGAGGGGCAAAACCCCGGGGCTGGACGGGCTGACTGTGGAGTTCTTCAGGGCGTTCTGGGACGTCCTGGGGAACGACTACGCACAGGTCCTGGGGGAGTGTCTAAATGCCGGACAGCTGCCCCTTTCTTGGCGCAGGGCGGTCATCGTCCTGCTGCCGAAGAAGGGGGACCTTCGTTCTTTGAAGAACTGGCGTCCGGTCTCCCTCCTCAGCACGGACTACAAAATCTTCGCCAGGGTGTTGTCTTCTCGCCTGGCTTCCGTGCTGGCCCACATGATTCACCCGGACCAGTCCTACACGGTCCCGGGCCGGAGGATACACGACAACGTCCACCTGGTCCGGGACCTGATCCATTTCTGTCGACGGGCTGGTCTGCCGAGCGCCTTCCTGTCCCTCGACCAGGAGAAGGCGTTCGACAGGGTCGATCACGAGTACCTGCTCGGGACTCTGCGGGCGTTCGGGTTCGGGACGCGGTTCGTCGCCCGGATCCGACTTTTGTACGCCGCCGCAGAGTGTCTGGTTAAAGTTAACGGGTCCCTGACGGCGCCCCTTCGCTTCGGGAGAGGAGTGCGTCAAGGCTGCCCCCTGTCCGGCCAGCTGTATTCCCTGTGCGTGGAGCCTTTCCTGCGCCTCTTGCGGAGGAGGTTGTCGGGGCTGGTTCTGCGCGGCGCGGGCACGGGGGTGGTCCTCTCGGCCTACGCCGACGACGTGCTCCTCACTTTCACCGACCCGGCTGACCTGGGGAGGATGCGCGAGTGCCAGGCCGTGTACTCGGCGGCGTCTTCCGCCAGGATCAACTGGGCCAAGTGTTCCGGACTACTGGTCGGCCCGTGGCGGGTGGACTCTCTGCCGGAGGAGTTACGGGGGTTCAGCTGGAGTACCACCCATCTCCTCTACCTGGGGGTCTACCTCGGCCCGGCTGAGGAATCCTGGCCGGCCAACTGGCAGGAGCTGGAGGCCAAAGTCTCGGCTCGCCTAGGCCGCTGGACAGGACTGCTCCGAGTGCTATCTTACAGGAGTCGAGTGCTGATCATAAACCAGCTGGTGGCCGCCATGCTGTGGTACCGGCTGGTCACTTTGGTCCCTCCTCCTGGCTTTGTCGCTGACATCCAGAGAACGTTGGTCGACTTCTTCTGGGACAAAAAGATGCACTGGGTCGCCGCGCAGGTTCTGAGTCTCCCTATCGAGGAGGGCGGTCAGTCGCTGGTGTGCGTCCGCACCCAGGTCGCGACGTTCCGCCTTCAGACCTTGCGGCGATACCTTTACGTCGAGCCTCCTCCTCGGTGGTGCGCCCTGGCGACGTATTTTTTCCGCCAGGTGCGTAACCTCAACTACGACACGCAGCTCCTGTTCGTCGACCGTGACGGTTTGGAGGTCGCCCTCAAGGTGCTGCCTGTCTTTTACCAGGACCTGATCACTGTCTGGAACATGGTCGAATCGCGTCGCGCCTACCCTCCGGCTGGAGTAGCGGCTGTCGTCAGGGAGCCGTTGCTCAGGAATCCGCACCTCCGTACTCGCGGGTTCGAGTGGCTGTCGGAGGGGAGGGCCGTGGCGGCGAGGGCGACCAGGGTCGGGGACGTGCTGGGTGCCGGGGGCCTGGGCTGGACGCTGCCGCAGGACATAGCGAGCAGGGCAGCGGTAGACGTCCGGTACGTGGCCACCGCCATCCGACGCCTTAAAACGGCGGTGCTCGGACCCGACGTAGTGCACCGGTTGGAGGACGCTCAGGTGTGCGGTGGGATCCCGTCCGCGCTCACCCCAGTCCGGACGGAATTTCACATTGGCCCCAAGGTCCCGTACTTCCCGCGGGAGCCTGTGCCCCACAACCTGAGCCGCCTCCGGAATTTTAATTTTGTTGCTTTTAGGGACATAAAAAGGAGGGCCCTGTATCGACTGCTGCTGCACACCGTCCACCTCTTCTCCCTCATCCACCGTCCGGACACGCCTTGGCGTGCCCATTTGCCACCGGGCGGTGGGGATCCCCAGTGGAGGGTTCTCTGCGCGGGAGTCCTCCCCCTTTCTCTCGGGGATCTGGGGTGGAGGGTGCTGCACGCAGCAGTCCCCTGCCACCGCAGGTTGTGGTGGTTCACGGACTCCCAGCCCAACTGCTTGTTCTGTGGCGCTGTGGAGTCCGTGGACCATGTATATATTGGGTGTGGGCGTTTGCACTCCCTTTTTGATTTTCTCAAAAACCTTCTCCTCTGTTTCTGGCTGCACTTCAGTCCCACGCTCCTGATCTTCGGGCACCCGGTACGGAGGAGGGAGGGCAGGTCCGAGGACCTCCTCGTGGGTCTGCTCCTGGGCCTGGCCAAACTGGCCATCAACAGGTCCAGGCAGTGGGCCGTGGAGGGGGTCGTTAGGGCCGACTGCCTGCCCCTCTTCCGGGGTTAAGTTAGAGCCCGGGTGTCCTTGGAGAAGGAGCACGCGGGTGTCCACTGACACCCTGGAGTTGTGACTGGCCACTTGTGTGTTTCCTTCCCTTCTGGAGAGATTGGACCATCTTGTGACTGTGCAAGGACTGTTCCTGTTGCTGCTTGGGGCCTGCCTCCCTGCTGCTGCCTGGGGCTTGCCTTGGGGCCCCTCCCCAGGACTTCCACCACCACCACCACTGCTGCTGTGGCCTGCGAAGAGGCCTGCCTCCACTGCTGCTGCTGCCCGAGGCCTGCCTCTGCCTTTGCTGCCTGGGACTCGCCTTGGGGCCCCTCCCCAGGACCACCACCACCACCACTGCTGCTGCTGTTGCCTGAGGCCCACCTCCACCACTGCTGCCTTGGGCTCGGTTTTGGGGCTGCCTGGGACTTTCCTTGGGGACCCTCCCCAACAGGCCTGCCCCCCACTGCTGTGGCTGGAGGAACTGCCTGGGACTTGCCGGAGGCCTGCCTTCCACCACTGCTGTTGCCTGAGGCCTGCCTCTACATCTGCTGCCTGGGACTTGATTTTGGGGCTGCCTGGGACTTGCCTTGGGGACCCTCCCCAACAGGTCTGCCCCACACCGCTGCGACCGAGGGCCTACCTGGGACTCGCCTGAGGCCTGCCTCCACCGCTGTTGTCACCTGAGGCAGGTCTCCACCGTCGCTGCCTGGGACCCTCCCTGCGACCTCCACCACTGCCGCTGCCAGAGTCCCGACTCCACCACCAGCAGCAGAGGATGGCGAGCCCGAAGGTCGCGGGGCCCAGCCGCACCTACGCCGGGGTAGCCGCTGCCTTAGGCTCGGCTGGCCCAGCCCCGGCTGCAAACCACACCCCCTTCAGGCACCTCACAAAACGCCTGGGGGTCAAGGCCTATCCCCACCCGAACATGAGCATCGAGGCCTGCAGCAAGGCCATGGCTAGTGTGGTCGGTCCACTGGCCATAGTCGCTGCGGCCCGGATGTACGGGAAGGCCGTGTTTTTCCTGAGGACCGAGCAGGCGGTCCACCTGGCCGTGGAGAGGGGGCTCGCTGTGGGCGGGACACATTTGCCCGTAGACCCTCTGGAGGTCACGGCCCAGAGGGTCGTGATCTCCAACGTCCCGCCCTTTATTGCCAGCGAGCTCCTTCTCCCCCACCTCTCCACCTTGGG
This sequence comes from Chiloscyllium punctatum, assembly GCF_047496795.1. Classification (NCBI taxonomy): domain Eukaryota; kingdom Metazoa; phylum Chordata; class Chondrichthyes; order Orectolobiformes; family Hemiscylliidae; genus Chiloscyllium; species Chiloscyllium punctatum. The sequence continues at coordinate 67,742,801 of NC_092778.1, read as the reverse complement.
GGAGATCCGGTCAGGGATCCAGCCGCTCCTGCTCGGTCTCAAGGACCCCGCCCTCCGGCATATCTACTCCTTCCGACGCCAGGTGTTCATTTGCCTGGCCCGGGAGGAGGTCACGGAGGGCTCGTTTACCCTCCTCCACGAGGGCGCGGCCTACCGCGCCTTCTGGACGGCGGACGGCGTGCGGTGCCACCTGTGCCGCGAGGTGGGGCACATTAGAAGAAACTGCCCCACCCAAAAGGCCGCCCAGCCCTCGCCAACGGCTGCCGGTGGTGCCGCCGTGCCCACCCCCCCTCCCCCAAAGTCAACACCACAGGCCCCGGCACCGGAGCCTGAGCCGGAGGCTTCCGATCCTCCAGCCTCCGGCAGGGAGGGGGGTGAGCGTCCAGCCGGCCGGAAGGCGCTCAGGAAGGCGCGACGCGTCAGGCCCGCCCACGGGGAGACCACCCTATCCCCATCCCCGACACCCAGCCCACGACCTGCCCCGCCCCGGCACGACGATGCCCCTGCGGCCGTGCCAGCGTCGCTCCGGCGCGGGAACCCTGACCCCCAAACCCCCGGACCCGTACCCGACCCTGACCCCACGGACCCCTCATCTACCCCCCACCCCGATGGAGAAACCCCTAGGGATGCGACGCCCGCCCTGGGCACTGCAACACCTGGCCCGGGGGAGCCCGAGCCCGAGCCCGAGCCCGAGCCCGAGCCCGAGCCACACCCTGGCACTAACCTCGGGGGGACCACCGCTGCCCGACCTCCCGCAGCCACTGTGTCTCCAGGCCCCAGAGAGGGAACTGGGCCCCTGCCCCGCCCGCTATCACCTGATAAACCAGGGGCGGGGCAGGAAGTGACACGGCTGACCCTCCCCACCCTGGCCACGCCCCCTGCCTTCCCCCAGCCAATCGTATTCCGGGAAAGGCTGGGGGGAGGGGCCTCAGGCCCCATGACCACCAAGGCGGGCGGGGAGGGAAAGGCCCATAAATCCCCCCCTGTCTCTCTGGGGAAGAGGGGTTGGCCCTTGGAGGGGAGAGACAGTCCTGCAGCGCGCCGGCGGCGCTGCCCCTCTCTGGGGGACGGGCCCACGGGACCCCCCAACGATCCCTCACCGCGGCCCGACCTGCCCAACAACGACGACGAGGGCCGCGGTGCGGGCGTCGACAAAGGACCCTTTACTGGGTCGCCGAGCGGCGGAGGGGAGGTAGGTGTTATCCCCGCTCCTCCCTCCCAGACTGTTTTTCCGGGAGCCTTGGCCCTGGGGGACGATCTTTTCCTGGGGGATGACCTTTTCCCCGAGGAGCCAGGAGTCCCGGTGTCGGGGGGAGAGCGGGGCCCCGAGCCTCCGCCGCCCGACGACCCGAACTCGGGGCGTTCCGGGACGGGGTGCGCCGAGGAAGGTACCGCCGGTGACCCTGGGGGTGGGGTCGCCGGGGGTTCGAGGCCTGTTGGCGGCGCCGGACCAGCCCCCATCCTCTCGGTGGGGGAGGGGTCGGCGACTGAGGGCGACCTCCCGGAGGAGGGTTCGGGATCGGTGGCGGACACCGGGGACGACGCGGACTCCGTCTGCAGTGACGTTTTTGAGTCCCAGGTGCCCCCCGCCGATCTCCCCCTCATCCCCCTCGAAGAACTCCGGGAATTTGTCGAGGAAACTCGAGGTCGCCGGGATAGAGCCCAACTGGCGCTCGACCGCTGGAGCTCTTTTGAGAAAGTTTATTGGTCGGCCCACGCTGCTCGCCAGGCGCCTGGGCTCGACGTCAACGAGCGAAAGCGAGTCAGGAACTTCCTGGGGGCACTCCTGGTGAGGGCGAGGGACTCCTGTGCCCCTCCCTCGTCCTCCCAGTAATTGTACTTGTTTTTTAACTGTACTGGTGGTGGTAGCACAATGCTTCCGACATGGAGACTACTATAGCCAGCCTCAACATCAACGGCAGCAGGGAGTCACAGCGCAGATTCCAGACCCTCTCGGTCCTTCGGGACGGGAGGTATGCGGTGTGCTTCCTGCAAGAAACCCACACTACCCCGGGAGACGAAGCCACCTGGCTCCTGGAGTGGCGAGGGGGGGTCTACATGAGTCACCTCACCCGCAGATCTGGCGGGGTGGCTATCCTGTTGGCCCCGCATTTTCAGCCCGAGATCTTGGGGGTCAGGGAGCCGGTGCCAGGCCGTTTGCTTCACCTGACGGTTCGGCTGGGGGGCGCGGTGCTTCACTTGGTGAACGTATACGCTCCCCTGGCCGGGCCGAGGCAAGCGAGCTTCTTTCAAGAACTGTCCGCTCATTTGGCTTCCATCGACGAGAACCAGTGCGTCGTCCTCGGGGGAGATTTCAACTGCGTCCTCGAGGGCAGGGACCACGGCGGTACCCGCACTGGCTGCGCGTCGGGGAAGAGGTTGGGGGACTTGGTCAAGTCCTTCGACCTGGTGGACGTCTGGCGGACTCTCCATCCCGACTCCATCGCCTTCACCTTCGTGAGGCCTGGGGTCGGAGCGTCCAGAATCGACCGCCTGTACGTTTCGCGGGCGTACGCCTCCTGTTTTCCGAAGGCCTCCACGCGGCAGGTGTCGTGCACGGACCATCACCTGGTGTGGGCGGAACTCCTTCCGTTCGGCGCCAGGCTCGGCTCCGCGTACTGGCACTTTAACAACCTGCTGCTGGAGGACGAGCGGTTCCGGGACTCGTTTCGTCGTTTCTGGGCCGGCTGGAGAAGGAAGCGGGGAAGCTTCCCCTCCCTGAGGCTATGGTGGGACGTGGGCAAGGCTCACGTCCGCGTCTTCTGTCAGGAGTACGCGAGGGGGTCGACCAAGAGGCGGAAATCCAGGATCGTGGAGTTGGAGAGGGAGATGCTCGACCTGGAGTCACGCCTCGGTCAGCCCGACGCGGACCCGGCCCAGCGCGGGGTGTACGAAGAGAAGAAGGCCGCGCTCCGGGACCTGCAGCTCGTCGGGGCTCGGGGCGCGTACGTGAGGTCGCGGATCCAGCTCCTTCAGGACCTGGACCGCGGCTCCCCCTTCTTCTACTCGCTGGAAAAAAGGCGCGGCACCCGTCAGCAGCTCCTTGTGCTGCTGGCCGACGACGGGTCCCTCGTCTCGGATCCGGAGGGCGTCAGGGCCCACGTCCGAAACTATTACACGGCTCTGTTCTCTCCGGATCCGTCCAGCGAGGACGCTCGCAGAGTTCTGTGGGAGGACCTGCCGCAGCTCGGCCCGGAGGACGCCGGAAGGCTCGACGCTCCCGTCACTTTAGAGGAGCTGACCGGCGCCCTCGACCGGCTCTCGAGGGGCAAAACCCCGGGGCTGGACGGGCTGACTGTGGAGTTCTTCAGGGCGTTCTGGGACGTCCTGGGGAACGACTACGCACAGGTCCTGGGGGAGTGTCTAAATGCCGGACAGCTGCCCCTTTCTTGGCGCAGGGCGGTCATCGTCCTGCTGCCGAAGAAGGGGGACCTTCGTTCTTTGAAGAACTGGCGTCCGGTCTCCCTCCTCAGCACGGATTACAAAATTTTCGCCAGGGTGTTGTCTTCTCGCCTGGCTTCCGTGCTGGCCCACATGATTCACCCGGACCAGTCCTACACGGTCCCGGGCCGGAGGATACACGACAACGTCCACCTGGTCCGGGACCTGATCCATTTCTGTCGACGGGCTGGTCTGCCGAGCGCCTTCCTGTCTCTCGACCAGGAGAAGGCGTTCGACAGGGTCGATCACGAGTACCTGCTCGGGACTCTGCGGGCGTTCGGGTTCGGGACGCGGTTCGTCGCCCGGATCCGACTTTTGTACGCCGCCGCAGAGTGTCTGGTTAAAGTTAACGGGTCCCTGACGGCGCCCCTTCGCTTCGGGAGAGGAGTGCGTCAAGGCTGCCCCCTGTCCGGCCAGCTGTATTCCCTGTGCGTGGAGCCTTTCCTGCGCCTCTTGCGGAGGAGGTTGTCGGGGCTGGTTCTGCGCGGCGCGGGCACGGGGGTGGTCCTCTCGGCCTACGCCGACGACGTGCTCCTCACTTTCACCGACCCGGCTGACCTGGGGAGGATGCGCGAGTGCCAGGCCGTGTACTCTGCGGCGTCTGCCGCCAGGATCAACTGGGCCAAGTGTTCCGGACTACTGGTCGGCCCGTGGCGGGTGGACTCTCTGCCGGAGGAGTTACGGGGGTTCAGCTGGAGTACCACCCATCTCCTCTACCTGGGGGTCTACCTCAGCCCGGCTGAGGAATCCTGGCCGGCCAACTGGCAGGAGCTGGAGGCCAAAGTCTCGGCTCGCCTAGGCCGCTGGACAGGACTGCTCCGAGTGCTATCTTACAGGAGTCGAGTGCTGGTCATAAACCAGCTGGTGGCCGCCATGCTGTGGTACGGGCTGGTCACTTTGGTCCCTCCTCCTGGCTTTGTCGCTGACATCCAGAGAACGTTGGTCGACTTCTTCTGGGACAAAAAGATGCACTGGGTCGCCGCGCAGGTTCTGAGTCTCCCTATCGAGGAGGGCGGTCAGTCGCTGGTGTGCGTCCGCACCCAGGTCGCGACGTTCCGCCTTCAGACCTTGCGGCGATACCTTTACGTCGAGCCTCCTCCTCGGTGGTGCGTCCTGGCGACGTATTTTTTCCGCCAGGCGCGTAACCTCAACTACGACACGCAGCTCCTGTTCGTCGACCGTGACGGTTTGGAGGTCGCCCTCAAGGTGCTGCCTGTCTTTTACCAGGACCTGATCACTGTCTGGAACATGGTCGAATCGCGTCGCGCCTACCCTCCGGCTGGAGTAGCGGCTGTCGTCAGGGAGCCGTTGCTCAGGAATCCGCACCTCCGTACTCGCGGGTTCGAGTGGCTGTCGGAGGGGAGGGCCGTGGCGGCGAGGGCGACCAGGGTCGGGGACGTGCTGGGTGCCGGGGGCCTGGGCTGGACGCTGCCGCAGGACATAGCGAGCAGGGCAGCGGTAGACGTCCGGTACGTGGCCACCGCCATCCGACGCCTTAAAACGGCGGTGCTCGGACCCGACGTAGTGCACCGGTTGGAGGACGCTCAGGTGTGCGGCGGGATCCCGTCCGCGCTCACCCCAGTCCGGACGGAATTTCACATTGGCCCCAAGGTCCCGTACTTCCCGCGGGAGCCTGTGCCCCACAATCTGAGCCGCCTCCGGAATTTTAATTTTGTTGCTTTTAGGGACATAAAAAGGAGGGCCCTGTATCGACTGCTGCTGCACACCGTCCACCTCTTCTCCCTCATCCACCGTCCGGACACGCCTTGGCGTGCCCATTTGCCACCGGGCGGCGGAGATCCCCAGTGGAGGGCTCTCTACGCGGGAGTCCTCCCCCTTTCTCTCGGGGATCTGGGGTGGAGGGTGCTGCACGCAGCAGTCCCCTGCCACCGCAGGTTGTGGTGGTTCACGGACTCCCAGCCCAACTGCTTGTTCTGTGGCGCTGTGGAGTCCGTGGACCATGTATATATTGGGTGTGGGCGTTTGCACTCCCTTTTTGATTTTCTCAAAAACCTTCTCCTCTGTTTCTGGCTGCACTTCAGTCCCACGCTCCTGATCTTCGGGCACCCGGTACGGAGGAGGGAGGGCAGGTCCGAGGACCTCCTCGTGGGTCTGCTCCTGGGCCTGGCCAAACTGGCCATCAACAGGTCCAGGCAGCGGGCCGTGGAGGGGGTCGTTAGGGCCGACTGCCTGCCCCTCTTCCGGGGTTAAGTTAGAGCCCGGGTGTCCTTGGAGAAGGAGCACACGGTGTCCACCAACACCCTGGAGTCGTTCAGGGAGAGGTGGGCGCCGCAGGGAGTGGAGTGTATTATTTCCCCGTCCAACTCTATTTTGATTTAGTCCCTACCCTCCCCTTCACTGTTTTGCTCACACAGCATTGCCCTGTCGTTTGAAGGGCAGTGCTTGTCACTGGCCACTCGGGTGTTTTTCCTATCTTCCTGGTGGTGGAGATTGAATAAAGATTCGTGCACTTTGTGTCTTTCACTGTGTCTCACATCTACACACACACATACCATGGGTGCTGGGGAAAATATAAGCACTACCGCAGTTAGGCGGGAGTGTGGGAAAAGGATAAAAAATAAACAGTTTCCTCTCTCTAGGGACTGGCTTTGGGCAGGGCTGAACACACCGGATGTAGGGAGGATTTTTTCCCCCCTTACTGGGAGTCATCACCCTGCCATCAGCTGCTGCTATCTGACCATGGAGCCCTGGGTTTCACCCAGCTCCCAATCCCTTCCTGATTTTCTGCTTTCAGGGATGTGGGAATGCTGTGTGTCCAGGCCAGAGTAGTCAGGCAGCACCCACTCAGATGTTGCCTTTGCGTTCCCCTCAAGAGGCTGGGGGAGCAGCTGCACACTACGTTTAAAACTATATAAATAAAGACAAGCTGAGGTTTTGTGTGTCTTACTGCGCAGAAACTCTGAAGCTGTAACAAGGTTGCATCAAAATAAAGTCTTACCTGAAATCCACCATCGGAGTCTTATTGGAAAAGATGAGATCTGACACAGTCGCTGGGTCAAAATCCTGGAATTCCCTCCCTAAGGGCATTGTGGGTCTACCTACATGGACTGCAGTGGTTCAAGCAGGCAGCTCACCCCCACCTTCTCAAGGGGGTAACTAGGGACGGGTAATAAATGCTGACCCAGCCAGCAACACCCATGTGCTGTAAACAAAATGTATGAAATAGCTGGAGGTTAGCCAGTGTACATGGAGTATGCAGGGGTATGACCTGCCCAGTTTGTGGCTGTTGTGTGGGCCAGGCAAGGCCAGGGGCAGTGGAAGATCCAGTGAACACCAGCTGGAGGGGCACATTGTCTCCATTGAAGCTACAGATCCAAAATTCACAAACCCCACTGCTCTCCCACCCTCCCCATCCACCCCACCCTCGCCCCCTCCCCACTCTCCCCACCCTCCCCATCTTCCCCCCCTCCCCCCTCCCAACCCTCACCCCCTTCCCCCCTCCCCCCCCCACCCTCCCCATCCACCCCACCCTCGCCCCCTCCCCACTCTCCCCACCCTCCCCACCTTCCCCCCCTCCCCCCTCCCAACCCTCACCCCCTTCCCCCCTCCCCTCCCCACCCTCCCCATCCACCCCACCCTCGCCCCCTCCCCACTCTCCCAACCCTCACCCCCTTCCCCCCTCCCCCCCCACCCTCCCCCTCCCTCTCCCCATGCTCCCCACCCTCTGCCACTCCCAACACTCCCTCCTCCCCCTGTCCACCCTCCCCACCACCCTCCCCACCCTATCCCCCTCCCCACCCTCCCCACCCTCTCCCCCTCCCCACCCTCTCCCCCTCCCCACCCTCCCTACCCTCTCCCCCCCTCCTATCCACCCTCCCTCCTCTCCCTCTCTCCACCCTCCCCACTCTCCCCCTCCCCCTGTCCAGCCTCCCCACTCTCCCCCTCCCCACCCTCCCCTGTACAGCCTTCCCCCCTCCTCCTCCCCACCCTCCCCACTCTCTCCCTCCCCACCGTCCCCCTCTCCTCCTCCCCACTCTCCCCACCCTCCCTACCCTCCCCACTCTCCCCCTCCCCACCGTCCCCTCTTCCCCTCCCCACCCTCCTTACCCTCCCCACTGTCCCTCTCCCCACCCTCCCTACCCTCCCCCTCCCCACCCTCCCCACTCTCCCCCTCCCCACCGTCCCCCTCCCCAACCCTTCCTACCCTCCCCCTCCCCACCCTCCCCACTCTCCTCCTCCCCACCGTCCCCCTCTCCCCCTCCCCACCCTCCCTACCCTCCCCCTCCCCACCCTCCCTACCCTCCCCACTCTCCCCCTCCCCACTGTCCCCCTCCCCACCCTCCCCACTCTCCCCCTCCCCACTCTCCCCCTCCCCACTGTCCCTCTCCCCACCCTCCCTCCCCTCCCCCTCCCCACCCTCCCCACCGTCCCCCTCCCCACCCTCCCCACCCTCCCCACTCTCCCCCTCCCCACTGTCCCCCTCCCCACCCTCCCCACTCTCCCCCTCCCCACTCTCCCCCTCCCCACTGTCCCTCTCCCCACCCTCCCTCCCCTCCCCCTCCCCACCCTCCCTACCCTCCCCCTCCCCACCCTCCCCACTGTCCCCCTCCCCACCCTCCCCCCCTCCCCACTCTCCCCCCTCTCCCCCCCCCCACTGTCCCCCTCCCCACCCTCCCTACCCTCCCCCTCCCCACCCTCCCTACCCTCCACCCCCCCCCCCCCCCAATGTGTTTATTTTATTCAGTGATTGCAGGAGTTGAGCGGAAACCCCAGGGAATGGGGATCGGTACCTGATTTACCCATGGACACTGTTCTTGAGGAGGTTTCATTGATCTCCCTGCACCGAGAGTTTTGGAGATGTCAGGGAGATCGCAACCAGATCAAGAGAAAGCAGCTTCATTCCCGGAGATAGAAGCATGCCCTCAGGAACATGGCTTTCGGCTGATTGTCCCAGCAGGAGATTGAACAAATCCGAATCTCTGCCTATTCCCCACTCACACCTGATTTTACTCTTCACTGAAGTCCAAATGGCCCCTTCAGTGTACAGCCCCCTTCTCTCTGACATCTCATAACAGAAAGACTGTAAAATATAGGAGCAGAATTAGGACATTCAGCCCATCGAGTCTGCTCACCCATTCGATCATGGTTGTTATGTTTCTCAGCCCCATACTCCTGCCTTCTCCCTGTAACCCTGCTCCCCTTATTAATCAAGAACTTATTTATCTTAGTCTTAAACTCAGTGACTTGGCCTCCACAGCCTTCTGTGGCAATGAAGAGTTCGAATCATTCGCGTGGGGATAAACAGGTCCTTCTCAGGATGGCAGCCGGTGACAAGTGGTGTTCCGCAAGGCTCAGTTTTGGGACCACAACTTTTCACTTTATACATTAATGATCTAGATGAAGGAACTGAGGGCATTCTGGCTAAGTTTGCAGAAGATACAAAGATAGGTAGAGGGACAGGTCGCATTGAGGTGACAGGTAGGCTACAGAAGGACTTGGGCAGGTTAGGAGAGTGGATAAGGAAGTGGCAGATGGAGTACAACATGGGAAAGTGTGAGGTCATGCACTTTGTTAGGAAAAATAGAGGCATGGATTATTTTCTAAATGGGGAGAAAATGCAGAAGTCTGAAATGGAAAGAGACTTGGGAGTTCTAGTCCAGAATTCTCTCAAGGTAAACGTGCAGGTTGAAACACTTATTTTGAGAGGATTTGAATCTAAAAGCAGGGATGTACTTCTGAGGCTCTATAAGGCTCTGGTCAGACCACGTTTGGAGTATTGAGTTCAGTTTTGGGCCCCATATCTCAGGAAGGATGTACTGACCCTGGAGTGTGTTCAGAGGAGGTTCATGAGAATGGTCCCAGGAATGAAAAGCTTAACATATGAGGAACATTTGAGGACTCTGGGTCGTTACTCAATGGAGTTTAGAAGGAGGAGGGGGGGGGGATCTAATTGAAACATACAGAATACTGAAAGGCCTGGTCAAAGTGGGTGTTGGGAAGATGTTTCCATTGGCAGGAGAGACTAGGACCCAAGGGCATAACCTTGGAGTAAAGGGAAGACCCTTTAGAATGGAGATGAGGAGAAACGTCTTCACCAGAGAGTGGGGAATCTATGGAATTCACTGCCATGGAAGGCTGTGGAGACCAGGTCATTGAGTATGCTTAAGACTGAGATAGATAGGTTCGTGAGTATCAAGGGGATCAAGGGTTACAGGGAGAAAGTGGGAGAATGGGGGTGAGAAACTTATCAGCCATGATTGAGTGGTGGAGCAGACTCGATGGGCTGAATGGTCTAATTTCTGTTCCTATGTCTTATGGTCTTATTCCCCACCCTCTCGCTGAAGGCATGTCAGTATTCTGTAAGTTTCGATCAGATCCTCCCCATCCTTCTAAACTCCTGCGAGTACAGGTCCTGAGTCTTCAACCACTCTTCAAATGACAAGATCTTCATCTCCAGGACCATTCTTATAAACCCCCTCTGGACCCCCTTCAAGTCCAGCACAACCTTCCTTAGATACGTGGCCCAAAACTGCTCACAATGTTCCCAATACAGTCTGACCAGAGCCTTGTACAGCAGTACAACCCTGCACTTGTATTCTTGCCCTCTTGAAATGAATGCTAACATTGCATTTACCTTCCTAACTGCCAACTGAACCTGCAATACTCACCCTGTCTCTAAAACTGCACCCACCTCCCAGCAAAGCTCCTGCAAAGTTTCAAGCTATAAATTCTGTGTCTTATGCTCTTACACTCCACAACCACCTGATGAAGGAGCAGCGCTCCGAAAGCTAGTGCTTCCAAATAAACCTGTTGGACTATAACCTGGTGTTGTGTGATTTTTAACTATATCAAAGGAAGATGCATCATCAAATTAAATTATCTGGGAATAACATCTGTACTGATCTTCCCTTCGTTAACACAGGTCAGAAGTCACTCAAGAACACCTTATAGCCCAACAGGTTTATTTCAAATCACAAGATTTCAGAGCAGTGACCTGGTGACATGTGACTTCTGACCTTGTCCACCCCAGTCCAACACCGGCTCCTCTACAACATTCTTACCTCATGAGAATTATTTAAAAAGATGTCTTCCCAAGTAATTTACCCAATATTTTTCATTTTGTTTGAGTGTGTTTAGCACAGAATGTATCGAATACCACCACTACACACATAATCGTGGTGTGATTCAAAATGCTGTCACCATGAAGAATTTCTTAGAAATTAAGTTCACCCTGGCAAAGGTTCCATAAATTATGTCACAGGACAGTACTGACACACCCCAACAATCTGAGTCTGCTGTTTCCTTGGCTTTGCAACATCCCAAATAAGATTTCTGTTCATGTACAGTGCAGGCAGAAATAATCACTCTTCTCCCAGCAAGCTTTGCTTAATCTCCTAGATAATATTAATTAAAAGTATGACATGTGCTTTTCTACTCAAGAAGCCCGGAATGGTAATTGTTTCATGAGAAAGTACAAGTGAAACTTGGATGCTAATTGCTGGAGTTTGTTACATTGAGCACAGCTCAGTAACATTGCTGCTAATGGGCATAAACAGGCTGTGTAATTGGAGCAGGGGTTTTCACTCAGGGCCAAGAATAAGACAATACTCTACAGTGCAGTTATATTATGGTTCTCTCTACACTGACAAAATATTTAAGTTGGCTGCATCAATAACAATTATTTATGACTTGTATGTGAGTTAGTGCATTCAGCTGACAACTATAGAGAATTAAAAAGGGTTCCACTTATGCAATGTTATCGAGTCATAGAATCATACAGCGTGGAAACAGACCCTTTGGTCCAACCAGTCCATGCTGACCGTAATCCCAAACCAAACTAGTCCCAGCTGCCTATTCCTGGCCCATATCCCTCTGAACATTTCCTGTTCATGTACCTGTCCAAGGTCTTTTAAATGTTCTAACTGTAGCTGCATCTGCCACTTCCTCTGGCAGCTCATTCCAAACACAGACCCCGCTCTGTGTGAAAATGTTGCCCCTCAGGATCCTTTTATATCTTTCCCCTCTCACCTTAAACCTATGCCCTCTCGTTTTGATCTCCTCCACCTTAATTTGGTGATTATTGCCATTACCACTATATCCTGTTTTACACTGTTAATCTCTCCATCAGAACTGGTTTCTGGAAGAAACACATTTAACATTTGTGAAGCAGAATTCAATGCTGAGTAAATTTACAATTAATCATCTCCCATTTCACCTTCTCATGCAGATCAAGATGGAAAGGTGGCAGATTTTAGTGTGACAGGTTGGTGCAACCTCGAGGGCCGAAGGGCCTGTACTGTGCTGTAATGTTCTATGTTCTATGTTCTATTCTCTTAAATCACGTACAGTAAGGTTTGAGGAGGAACTGTTTATTTTAATTGCCAGGATATCATTCATTGTTTGGAATGCAGTAAATATTCAAATCAATATTTGAAGTAATCAAGTCAAAGAGATGTACAGCACGGAAACAGACCCTTCGTTCCAACTTGTCCATCCCGACCAGATATCCCAAAGTAATCTGGTGCCATTTATCAGGATTTGGCCATATCCCCTTAAACCCTTCCTCTTCAAATGCCTTTTAAATGTTGCAATTGTACCAGCCTCCACCACTTCCTCTGGCAGGTCACTCCACACATGTACCACCCTCTGTGTGAAAAAAGTGCCCCTTAGGTCCCTTTTATATCTTTCCACTCTCGCCCTAAACCTATGCCCTCTAGTTCTGGACTCCCTGACCCCAGGGAAAAGACCTTGTCTATTTATCCTATTCATGCCCCTCATGATTTTGAAAACCTCTATAAGGTCACCCCCTCAGCCTCCGATGCTCCAGGGGAAACAGCCCCAGCCTGTTCAGCCTCTCCCTATAGCTCAAATCCTCCAACTCTGGCACCATCGCTGTAAATCTTTGTAAATTTGATGCAGTAGTGACATGATATATTCACCTTTTAAAGAATAATCAAGAGTTTTATTCCCTGAAATCCCAGTTGGTCTTTTGCAATATGTTTTGATTGTCTCTTGACCATTTTTAATTGTTTATTTTAGCTCACTACTGCGACCCTGTGGCCATCTGCATCTGCCAGGCCAAATGGATTATTCTCAACACAGCCCGAGGCTGCAATATCGTTAGGAAATAGTTCTCACAAGCACAGCACGTTGAATTGTAGAACAGTGAGAAATTCTCCTAATTCCTACCTCCCACCCAGAACATCATTGTGTTTTTAAAATGTACTTTTCAGAATGTCATTGGCAGAGCAGGTATTTGGAAGTTAGCCTGGGCAATTTGAACCATTACACTGGAAGTTCAATAAAACTCACTTCCCAACGAGGCAACTTCAAAGAGTATTTGATCATCAACCCCGTGATCTGGGATTTATCAAAAATCCAAGAAACTCCAGGATTGGGGAATGGGTTATTGGCAAAACTGGACTGGTAGTAAGTGTCTCCAATCTGACAATGAAAATGTTTGTGGATCTGTCCAAAGTCTGGAATGAGAGGCCGGGATACTTACAGGTGACTTTCTGAGTTGTTAAAAGCTGCGTTAATTGGCACTGAGAAAGAAATGGTTCAGCGATATTGTTGTTGGACTAGCAATCCAGAGAGCCAGGTCATGGCCTGGGGAATAACCCGAGGGATTCCTGCTGAGATGTCCTGGAGCTGAGATGACTGACCCCCAACAACCACAACCATCTTTCTCTGTCCCAGCAAAGGACTTCGGGGATGTGGGCAGCTGGACCAGCCATGATCAGCCATTTTTATGATTTACCAGATTTATCCCAGGCTGCTCCGGGAAGTGAGAAAGGAGGTTGCTAAGCCGCTGGCGAGGATCTTTACCTCCTCACTCTCCACGGGAGTCGTACCAGAGGATTGGAAGGAGGCGAATGTTGTTCCTCTTTTCAATAAGGGTAATAAAGAAATCCCTGACAGTTACAGACCAGTCAGTCTTATGTCTGTGGTCAGCAAAGTTTTGGAAAGAATTCTGAGGGATAGGATTTATGACTATTTGACAAAGCATAGTGTGATTAAAGGCAGTCACCATGGCTTTGTGAGGGACAGGTCATGCCTCACAAACTTTATTGAGTTTTTTGAGGTGGTGACAAGCAGGTCGACGACGGTCGAGCAGTGGATGTAGTTTATATGGACTTCAGCGAGGCATTTGATAGGGTTCCCCATGGTAGGCTCATTCATAAAGTCAGGAAGTATGGGATACAGGGAGATTTGGCTATCTGGATTCAGAATTGGCTGGCTGCCAGAAGGCAAAGAGTGGTTGTAGATGGAAAGTATTCTGCCTGGAGGTCAGTGTTGAGTGGGGTCCCAGAGGGCTCTGTTCTTGGGCCTCTGCTTTTTGTAATTTTTATCAATTATAGTTTAGAGGGCTATTGCAGGCTGCAGCGCGACATAGACAGGATGCAGAGCTGGGCTGAGAAATGGCAGATGGAGTTCAACCTGGATAAATGCAAAGTGATGTATTTTGGAAGGTCGAACTTGAATGCTGAATATAGGATTAAAGACAGGATTCTTGGCAGTGTGGAGGAATAGAGGGATCTGGGTGTGCAAGTACATAGATCCCTCAAAGTTGACACCCAAGTGGATAGGGCTGTTAAAAAAGCATACGGTATTTTGGTTTTCATTAACAGGGGGATCAAGTTAAAGAGCAACGAGGTTTTGCTACAGCTCTACAAGTCCTTGATGAGACTACACTTGGAATATTGCACTGGATTAGTGGTGCTGGAAGAGCACAGCAGTTCAGGCAGCATCCAACGAGCAGCGAAATCGACGTTTCGGGTAAAATCCCTTCATCAGGAATAAAGGCAGTGAGCCTGAAGCATGGAGAGATAAGCTAGAGGAGGGTGGGGGTGGGGAGAGAGTAGCATAGAGTACAATGGGTGAGTGGGGGAGGGGATGAAGGTGATAGGTCAAGGAGGAGAGGGTGGAGTGGATAGGTGGAAAAGGAGATAGGCAGGTCGGACAAGTCTGGACAAGTCATGGGGACAGTGCTGAGCTGGAAGTTTGAAACTAGGATGAGGTGGGGAAGGGGAAATGAGGAAACTGTTGAAGTCCACATTGATGCCCTGGGTTGAAGTGTTCCGAGGCGGAAGATGAGGCGTTCCTCCTCCAGGCGTCTGGTGGTGAGGGAGCGGCGGTGAAGGAGGCCCAGGATCTCCATGTCCTCGGCAGAGTGGGAGGGGGAGTTGAAATGTTGGGCCACGGGGCGGTTTGGTTGATTGGTGCGGGTGTCTCGGAGATGTTCCCTAAAGTGCTCTACTAGGAGGCGCCCAGTCTCCCCAATGTAGAGGAGACCGCATCGGGAGCAACGGATACAATAAATGATATTAGTGGATGTGCAAATAAAACTTTGATAGATGTGGAAGGCGCCTTTAGGGCCTTGGATAGAGGTGAGGGAGGAGGTGTGGGCGCAGATTTTACAGTTCCTGCGGTGGCAGGGGAAAGTGCCAGGATTGGAGGGTGGGTCGTAGGGGGGTGTGGACCTGACCAGGTAGTCGCGGAGGGAACGGTCTTTGCGGAAGGCGGAAAGGGGTGGGGAGGGAAATATATCCCTGCTGGTGGGGTCTTTTTGGAGGTGGCGGAAATGTCGGCGGATGATTTGGTTTATGCGAAGGTTTGTAGGGTGGAAAGTGAGCACCAGGGGCGTTCTGTCCTTGTTACGGTTGGAGGGGTGGGGTTTGAGGGCAGAGGTGCGGGATGTGGACGAGATGCGTTGGAGGGCATCTTTAACCACGTGGGAAGGGAAATTGCGGTCTCTAAAGAAGGAGGCCATCTGGTGTGTTCTATGGTGGAACTGGTCCTCCTGGGAGCAGATACGGCAGAGGCGGAGGAATTGGGAATACGGGATGGCATTTTTGCAAGAGATAGGGTGGGAAGAGGTGTAATCCAGGTAGCTGTGGGAGTCGGTGGGTTTGTAAAAAATGTCAGTGTCAAGTTGGTCGTCACTAATGGAGATGGAGAGGTCCAGGAATGGGAGCGAGGTGTCAGAGATGGTCCAGGTAAATTTAAGGTCAGGGTGGAATGTGTTGGTGAAGTTGATGAATTGCTCAACCTCCTCGCGGGAGCACGAGGTGGCGCCAATGCAGTCATCAATGTAGGGGAGGAAGAGGTGGGGAGTGGTGCCGGTGTAATTACGGAAGATCAACTGTTCTACATAGCCAACAAAGAGACAGGCATAGCTGGGGCCCATACGTGTGCCCATGGCTACCCCTTTGGTCTGGAGGAAGTGGGAGGATTCAAAGGAGAAATTGTTAAGGGTGAGGACCAGTTCAGCCAAACAAATGAGAGTGTCAGTGGAAGGGTACTGTTGGGGACGTCTGGAGAGGAAAAAACGGAGGGCTTGGAGGCCCTGGTCATGGCGGATGGAGGTGTAGAGGAATTGGATATCCATGGTGAAGATGAGGCGTTGGGGGCCGAGGAAACGGAAGTCTTGGAGGAGGTGGAGGGCGTGGGTGGTGTCTCGAACGTATGTGGGGAGTTCCTGGACTAGGGGGGATAGGACAGTGTCGAGGTTGGTAGAGATGAGTTCAGTGGGTCAGGAGCATGCTGAGACAATGGGTCGGCCAGGATGGTCAGGCTTGTGGATCTTGGGAAGGAGGTAGAACCGGGCAGTGCGGGGTTCCCGGACTATGAAGTTGGAAGCTGTGGGTGGGAGATCTCCTGAGGTGATGAGGTTCTGTATGGTCTGGGAGATGATGGTTTGGTGATGGGAGGGTGGGGTCATGGTCAAGGGGGCAGTAGGAAGAAGTGTCCTTGAGTTGGCGTTTGGCTTCAGCTGTGTAGAGGTCAGTGCGCCAGACTACCACTGCGCCCCCTTTATCCGCTGGCTTGATGGTGAGGTTGGGATTGGAGCAGAGGGATTGGAGGGCTGCGCGTTGTGAGGGTGAGAGGTTGGAGTGGGGGAGGGGGGACGACAGGTTGAGGCGGTTAATGTCCCGGCGGCAGTTGGAAATGAAGAGGTCGAAGGCAGGTAATAGGCCAGCGCGGGGTGTCCAGGTGGATGCAGTGTGTTGGAGGTGGGTGAAGGGGTCCTCGGAAGGTGGGCGGGAGTCCTGATTGTGAAAGTAAGCTCGGAGGCGGAGGCGACGGAAGAATTGTTCAATGTCACGGCGTGTATTAAATTCATTGATGCGTGGACAGAGGGGGATGAAGGTGAGTCCTTTGCTGAGGACTGATCGTTCGTCCTCAGTGAGTGGGAGGTCTGGAGGGATGGTGAAAACTCGGCAGGGCCGGGAGCTGGGATCTGGTGTGGGTGTGGAGCTGGGAGTGGGGTCGGAGCCAGTACCTGGAGTGGGTGTGATGGTGGGGGGAATAGGGGTGGAGGCATGAGCAGTGGTAATGTTCCCCTCTGGGTTCTGGGGGGTGGGGATAGTGACATTGGGGTCTGTGGGGGGCGTGTCAGCATAATGCAGGTAAGTGGCACTGGTGGTGGTGATCATGGCAGTAGGAGTGGCGGACGTCACTTGCAAAAATGCCATCCCGTATTCCCAATTTCTCCGCCTCCGCCGTATCTGCTCCCAGGAGGACCAGTTCCACCATAGAACACACCAGTTTGCCTCCTTCTTTAGAGACCGCAATTTCCCTCCCACGTGGTTGAAGATGCCCTCCAACGCATCTCGTCCACATCCCGCACCTCTGCCCTCAAACCCCACCCCTCCAACCGTAACAAGGACAGAATGCCCCTGGTGCTCACCTTCCACCCTACAAACCTTCGCATCAACCAAATCATCCGCCGACATTTCCGCCACCTCCAAAAAGACCCCACTACCAGGGATATATTTCCCTCCCCACCCCTTTCCGCCTTCCGCAAAGACCGTTCCCTCCGTGACTACCTGGTCAGGTCCACACCCCCCTACGATCCACCCTCCCATTCTGGCACTTTCCCCTGCCACCGCAGGAACTGTAAAACCTGTGCCCACACCTCCTCCCTCACCTCTATCCAAGGCCCTAAAGGAGCCTTCCACATCCATCAAAGTTTCACCTGCACATCCACCAATATCATTTATTGTATCCGTTGCTCCCGATGTGGTCTCCTCTACATTGGGGAGACTGGGCGCCTCCCAGCAGAGCGCTTTAGGGAACATCTCCGAGACACCCGCACCAATCAACCAAACCGCCCCGTGGCCCAACATTTCAACTCCCCCTCCCACTCTGCCGAGGATATGGAGATCCTGGGCCTCCTTCACCGCCGCTCCCTCACCACCAGACGCCTGGAGGAAGAACGCCTCATCTTCCGCCTCGGAACACTTCAACCCCAGGGCATCAATGTGGACTTCAACACTTTCCTCATTTCCCCTTCCCCCACCTCACTCTAGTTCTAAACTTCCAGCTCAGTAACTGTCTCCTTGACTTGTCCGGACTTGTCGAACCTGCCTATTTCCTTTTCCACCTATCCACTCCACCCTCTCCTCCTTGACCTATCACCTTCATCTCCTCCCCCACTCACCCATTGTACTCTATGCTATTCTCTCCCCACCCCCACCCTCCTCTAGTTTATCTCTCCACGCTTCAGGCTCACTGCCTTTATTCCTGATGAAGGGATTTTGCCCGAAACGTCGATTTCGCTGCTCGTTGGATGCTACCTGAACTGCTGTGCTCTTCCAGCACCACTAATCCAGTATTTGCTTTCCAGCATCTGCAGTCATTGTTTTTACCTCTTGGAATATTGTGTCCAGTTCTGGTCGCCCTACTATAGGAAAGATACAGAGGCTTCGGAGAGGGTGCAAAGAAGGTTTACCAAGGTGCTGCCTGGAGTGGAGAGCTTGCCTTATGAAGAAAGGTTGACTAAGCTTAGACTTTTCCCCCTGAAGAGAAGGAGTAAGAGAGGTGACCTGATCGAGGTATACAAGGTAATAAGAGGCATGGATAGAGTCAATAGCCAGAGACTTTTCCCCAGGACAGGATTGACTGGTACGAGGAGTCACAGTTTTAAAATGTTAGGAGGAAGGTATAGAGGGGATGTCAAAGGAAGGTTCTTTACGCAGAGAGTTGTGAATGCATGGAATGCGTTGCCAGCTGTGGTGGTGGAAGCAGAGTCATTAGGGACAATTAAGCGACTGCTGGACATGCACATGGATAGCAGTGAGTTGAGGGGTGTGTAGGTTAAGTTACTATATTTTACATTAGAGTTAAACCTCGGCACAACATCACGGGCCAAAGGGCCTGTTCTGTGCTGTACTTTCCTATGTTCTATGTTCTATGACCCATTCAAGGGGCTGACCGGCTTACTCCTGTTCCTATATCAAACACCACAGAAACTGCAGATGCTGGAAATCAGAAACAAAAGCAAAAACTGCTGGAACAGCTCAGCAGGTCTGGCAGCACCTGTGGAGAGAGAAACAGAGTTAATATTTCAAGTCTGGTACCACTTGTTCAGAAGCTGGAAAATCCACTGGACTCAACATTAACTCTGTTTCTCTGTTTCTCTCTCCACAGCTACTGCTGGACCTGCTGAGTTTCTCCAGCAATTTCTGCTTTGGTTCCTGATTTCCAGAATCGGCAATATTTTGCTTTCATTTTTCTAGGAAAAGAATAAAGAACTGCTAACACATATAAAAGATTATGCTTCCAACATTTAACCCTTCTCTCCTCTGCTGAGCAAATCGCTGAAATTCTAAATAGGAAACTGCTGGGGACAGTGACTCAGTCATTAAATAAAAAGCACAAATTCCAAGGCAGATTCCCACAGACAGTGAGCAGGAGAGAGCTTCTGTCCATGCTCAATGTTTCAATCAGGCCCAGTTTAACCAGTGTGGGAAACCATGGCAACACAAGAACAGGAGTAGGCTATTCAGCCCTTCAAGACTGTTCCACCAACCAACGTGATCCCTTAATACATTTGCGAAACAAAAAATGATTGTCTCAGATTTAAAACAGAATGTGGAACCCTCCCTACTCAGCCACTCCCTGGATGTGAAACATTCCGTGCAGTTACAGTCATAGAGTCATCGAGGTGTACAGTACTGAAGCAGACCCTTTGGTCCAACCTATCCTCACCACACATCTTAAGCACTTGGCTCCTATCCTTCGAAACCCTTCCTATTCACATATCCATCCTTTTAACTGCTGTAATTGTACCAGCCTCCACCACTTCCTCTGGCAGCTCATTCCATACACGTACCACCCTCTGTGTGAAAAAGTTGCCCCTTAGGTCCCTTTTATATCTTTCCCCTTTCACCCTAAACCTATGCCCTCTAGTTCTAGACTCCCCCACCCCAGGGAAAAATCTTTGTCTATTTACCTCATGATTTTATAAACCTCAATAAGGTCACCCCTCAGCCTCCGACACTCCAGGGAAAATAGCCCCAGCCTGTTCAGCCTCTCCCTATAGTTCAAATCCTCCAACCCCGGCAACATTCTTGTAGTCATGATGTGGAGGTGCCAGTGTTGGTCTGGGTTGGACAAAGTTATAAATCACACAACACCAGGTTATAGTCTAACAGGTTTATTTGGAAGTACAAAGTTTTGGAGCGCTGCTCTGGATTTTTGGACAACCACCTGATTAAGCAGCAGTGCTCCGAAAGCTAGTGCTTGGACTATAACCTGATGTTGCGTGATTTTTAATTTTGAACATCTTTTCTGAACCCTTGTAAATCTTTTCTGAACCCTTTCAAGTTTCACAACATCCTTCCTACAGGAGGGAGACCAGAATTTCACACAATACATTGAAGAACTTCAAAGGAGAGGTGTTACTAGAAGCAGAATGTAAATTGGAGCCAACAAATCTTTTGTAGTGAATCAATGACAAGGTATCAGTTAGAGCCTCACATTTCGGGATGTGATCAAAAAGTCACGTTATGAGGTTAAAATGACACCCTGTAGCAACTCGGAAATTGTCAGCAGACCCCGTCGCAAATCCATCAGGGAAACCCTTTATAAACACAAACAAATGCCTTTCCTCTCAAAATGTTGCCTGTTGCTGACAAAAACTTACAAAGCAACCGAGGGCTTCGCAGTTTGGCTCACCCATCGTTCTCAGGGTCTAACAGGATAAACCTTCTTACAAAGTCCAAAATGGAACCTCTGAAGCACTGAGTTAAAGAAAGGCTGAAGGTACTGGAGTCTACAATGCACCTGTCATTACTTCAGAATGACCAAAAACAAGTCACAACTCTCAGGAAACAAGGAGCATTGCAACACCACATAATTCCCACAAACTGCAGTAAGATACTTTCTCACATCATCACGACTGACTGTGTGGAGTTTGCACATTCTCCCCGTGTCTGTGCGGGTTTCCTCTGGGTGCTCTGGTTTCCTTCCACTGTCCAAAGATGTGCGGGTTGGGTGAATTGACCATGCTAAATTGCCCATAGTGTCCAGGGATGTGTAGGTTAGTTTTTTTTAGTCAGGGTCAAATATAGGGTAGGGGGAATGGGTCTGGGTGGGTTACTGTTCAGAGAGTTGGTGTGGACCTGTTGGGCCTGTTTTCACACTGTAGGGTTTCTATGATTCTCTCGGATTGAAGTGAACTGCAATAAACATGAGCAAAGCCACCCATTGGAATCATCAGATGGCGCTATGGGTCTTCATGGCCATCTGAGACAGTTGACAGGGATTTGATGAACGCCTCGTCCAACAGTGTCAACCCTTCCCAGAGTAACACTGAGTGCTTCAGGCTGGTTCCTGAGAGGGGCCCTGGTTCCAGCGTTGTCTGCTGGAGTCCCAGGGGAGGACTGCGTCCAATCATGGAAGTCTGTGTTGAATTTTCTCTGGCCTAATGGCTGCCGTGCAATCACTGTCATTGGTCACAGAAACCCCCCGGAGTCACTAATGCCCTTTGGAGGAGAAGGTCCACTGTTCTCACCTGGTCAGGCCTACATGTGACTCCAGGCCCACATGTGACTCCAGACCCATTGCAATAGGTTTGTCTCTTCACTGCAATGGCTTTAGCAACAAGAGTAATGAGGGAAGGGAAATTGGTGATGACCTTACCACACGCATCTCATGAGGAATAACAGAAATGTGAGATTGCTAACCAGCCAGTGACCTCAGCAAGGAGAGACAGGTGTGATACTGAGGCATGGGCCTGATTCGAATCTGGTTGGTAGCTGTAAAGGAGTATAACAGGGGCAATGTATGGTCTATACAGGCAGGGAGGAACGAAGCTGTTAGCACGTCCCCACTAAAACCTTCCATTAGCACTCTGGGTTCTTCCTGATCAGGGCACGAAGTCAGCACAGCCATGGCATCATCTCTGCCTCCCCCTTAAACTACCCTCATGGCCCTGAGGTTTCATTTGAATCCTTCCACACACGCACGGGAATGAGATCCACCGTTTGACCAAGGCAAAAAGACCTTTGTGAAAGTTACAGTGTGATGTAATACAATGACCTGCATTAATAAATATTAATCAAATCTCATAATGTCATAACATTCAAGGCCAAGGGCCAAGTGTTGGAATGTAGGATTGGTGTAGATAGGTCAGCACTGATAGGCTGAAGGGCTGTTTCTGTGCTGTCCCCCAAACCCTTTTCCTGTGTCAATACCATCCATTCATGTGATTTTGCCTAAAAGCTGTTCAGTTCCATAGAAGTTATCAAACTGGAATGGGCCATTTGATTTAACCAATCCACGAGGCTGCTGCTGCCGTTTAGATAAATAATATTCATAATTCTTGTGTATGTTCTGATCCCCATTTCTTTCAAATGTCCAGCTGATCTATTGTACATTTAAATGATTTTAGCATGTCCTCAGAACAGCACCAATGGAAATGGCTATGATTCACTTCAATTAAATCCTTTGTATTTCAGAGTCAGTTCCCTTTTCTATTTCTACTTAATGAAAAAATCAGAACCTTACTTTCTTGTTACTAGAATTGGTTCCAATTAACCTAACAAGTCCAACACAACCCTGACCTTGAATTTCCCTCATTAAAGCGAAATAATCCGGTCATTTGTCTTTTTAAAGAATTTGGGACATTTTGTTCACAGTATGTAGCTACATAAAAACCGCTAGGAGCTGATTAAAGAAAGATTCCTGACATCCCTGAGTAACTGACTTATTTTCCAGGATTGTCAGGATTCTGTACGTCAAACCGGGCAGGCCGTGAGGATGATAGCTCAAATGCAGACTGAGAAATTCGCCACCTCGCTCTCATCATGGAAGCACAAAACATGATTGATGAGTAATTATGGGTCTTGACTTTGCAAATGTCAATGCTCTGTTCAAATGATGTCTTGTTGTGTTGTTAAATGGCTAATGTCTGCATGAAGATTGGAGAATTGTTACTGAAAATATCAGAAAGTTTGAATTGCCTTCTGAAATGATCTAAATCAGGCTTGTGCGATGCAGTCGAGGAATTTTATTGGACCCTGTAATGGGGTCAGCCAGAGGGACATCCGAGAATATGAGTTCCTAATTGGGGCTGTTAATCCAGTCTAATCAGGGAGCCCTGGCTGACAGATATAAACAGAAGTGTCAGGGGTTCTGCTCAATCTGAGAGCTAGCTCTGAGGGAGCTGGATCAGTGTCAAGGATTCTCCATGGGTAAATAAAGGGAAACTTGGTGACAGGATTCCGGCCTCTGTGGAGTTAGTTCAGATCCCATTTAGAAATTTAAGAAGGAAAGGATGGCAAAAAAAGACAAAATGAATCCAGCTGATTCTACAATTCAGGAAGAACTTTTAGAAACGTAATAAAACCTTCCTCTGTTTCAGTACCCAGGTCACTTCAGTATTTTTTTCAACTTCACAAAGTTATTACAATCAAAATCATATAATTCCAGCCGGTTTTAAATAAAATCTTTCCCATTGGAAAGCTCAGTTTGTATCCTGCCCTTGTACTGGGACTACCATCAGGAAAACAGACCATAACCAAAACAAAGTTATTTTGTTTGTTCATCCACAGGATGTGAGCATCACTGGCTGGGCCAGCATTTACTGCCCTCCCCTAATTGCCCAGAGGGTAGTTAAGAGTCATGTGTAGGCCAGACCAGGTAAGGATAGCAGTTTCCTTCCCTAAAGGATATTAGTGACCCAGATGGGCTTTTCACCAACATTTGGCAGTGGTTTGTCATCATTGTTAAGATTCTTACTTTTGAACTTTAGAAATAAATTGAACTTTAAAGTGTAATGTGGACTTTGTTTAAAAGAAAGACATACAAGCCAAGTGGAACCTGTGGATGTAAACTCAGCGGCTGCCCAGAATGCCTGGATTACATCAAGCCCCAAGGAGAATTATGGAATGGGGAACACCGGGTGTTTATGGAAAATCAGGAAGCAGGACTTCAAAGGGAGAGATGCTATTCAAAACCCTGAATTGCAATCTGCTGTGGGTTGTGTCCCAGACAATGGTCATGATGTGACTTGAAAGAAAGGCAGTTCTGAACAAAAGGCACAGAGGCATCGAGTCACACAGTACGGAAACAAACCCTTCAGTCCAACCTGTCCACACTGGCCAGATATCCCAACCTGATCTAGTCCCACCTGCCAGCACTCGGTCCATATCCCTCCAAACCCTTCTTATTCATAAACCGATCCAAATGCCTCTTAAATGTTGCAATTGTACCAGCCTCCACCACTTCCTCTGGCAGCTCATTCCATACACGTACCACCCCCTGTGTGAAAATGCTGCCCCTTAGGTATCTTTTATATCTTTCCCCTCTCACCCTAAACCTATGCCCTCTAGCTCTGGACTCCCCCACCCCAGGGAAAAGACTTTGTCTATTTATCCTATCCATGCCCCTCATAATTTTGTAAACCTCTATAACGTCACCCCTCAGCCTCTGACACTCCAGGGAAAACAGCCCCAGCCTGTTCAGCCTCTCCCTATTGTTCAAATCCTCCAACCCTAGCAACATCCTTGTAAATCTTTTCTGAACCCTTTCAAGTTTCACAACATCTTTCCGATAGGAAGGAGACCAGAATTTCACGCAATATTCCAACAGTGGCCTAACCAATTTCCTGTACAGCTGCAACATGGCCTCCCAACTCCTGTACTCAATACTCTGACCAATAAAGGGAAGCATACCAAACGCCTTCGTCACTATCCTCTCTACCTGCGACTCCACTTTCAAGGATCTACGAACCTGTACTCCAAGGTCTCTTTGTTCAGCAACACTCCCTAGGACCTTACCATTAAGTGTATAAGTCCTGCTAAGATTTGCTTTCCCAAAATGCAGCACCTCGCATTTATCTGAATTAAACTCCATCTGCCACCTCTCAGCCCATTGGCACATCTGGTCCAGATCCTGTTGTAATCTGAGGTAACCCTCTTCGCTGTCCACTACACCTCCAATTTTGGTGTCATCTGCAAACTTACTAACTGTACCTCTTATGCTCGCTTCCAAATCATTTATGTAAATGACAAAAAGTAGAGGACCCAGCACCGATCCTTGTGGCACTCCACTGGTCACAGGCCTCCAGTCTGAAAAACAACCCTCCACCACCACCCTCTGTCTTCTACCTTTGAGCCAGTTCTGTATCCAAATGGCTAGTTCTCCCTTTATTCCATGAGATCTAACCTTTCTAATCAGTCTCCCATGGGGAACCTTGTTGAACGCCTTACTGAAGTCCATATAGATCACATCTACTGCTCTGCCCTCACAGATCTTCTTTGTTACTTCTTCAAAAAACTCAATCAAGTTTGTGAGACATGATTTCCCACGCACAAAGCCATGTTGACTATCCCTAATCAGTCCTTGCCTTTCCAAATACATGTACATCCTGTCCCTCAAGATTCCCTCCAACAACTTGCCCACCACCAAGGTCAGGCTCACTGGTCTATAGTTCCCTGGCTTGTCTTTACCACCCTTCTTAAACAGCGGCACCATGTTTGCCAACCTCCAGTCTTCTGACACCTCACCTGTGACTATTGATGATACAAATATCTCAGCAAGAGGCCCAGTAATCACTTCTCTATCTTCCCACAGAGTTCTCGGGTACACCTGATCAGGTCCTGGGTATTTATCCACCTTTAACCGTTTCAAGACACCCAGCACTTCCTCCTCCATAATATGGACATTTTTCAAGATGTCACCATCTATTTCCCTACAGTCTATATCTTCCATATCCTTTTCCACAGTAAATACTGATGCAAAATATTCGTTTAGTATCTCCCCCATTTTCTGTGGCTCCACACAAAGGCCGCCTTGCTGATCTTTGAGGGGCCCTATTCTCTCCCTAGTTACCCTTTTGTCCTTAATGTATTTGTAAAACCCCTTTGGATTCTCCTTAATTCTATTTGCCAAATCTATCCCATGTCCCCTTTTTGCCCTCCTGATTTCCCTCTAAAGTATACTCCTACTTCCTTTATACTCTTCTAAGGATTCACTCGATCTATCCTGTCTATACCTGACATATGCTTCCTTCTTTTTCTTAACCAAACCCTCAATTTCTTTAGTCATCCAGCATTCCCTATATCTACCAGCCTTCCCTTTCACCCTGACAGGAATATACTTTCTCTGGATTCTTGTTATCTCATTTCTGAAGGCTTCCCATTTTCCAGCCGTCCCTTTACCTGCGATCATTCTGCCTCCAATCAGCATTCGAACGTTATTGCCTAATACCGTCAAAATTGGCCTTTCTCCAATTTAGAACTTCAACTTTTAGATCTGGTCTATCCTTTTCCGTCACAATTTTAAAACTAATAGAATTATGGTCGCTGGCCCCAAAGTACTCCCCCATTGACACCTCAGTCACCTGCCCTGCCTTATTTCCCAGGAGTAGGTCAAGTTTTGCACCTTCTCTAGTAGGTACATCCACATACTGAATCAGAAAATTGTCTTGTAACGCACTTAAGAAATTCCTCTCCATCTAAACCTTTAACACTATGGCAGTCCCAGTCAATGTTTGGAAAGTTAAAATCCCCTACCATAACTACCCTATTATTCTTACAGATAGCTGAGATCTCCTTACAAGTTTGTTTCTCAATTTCCCTCTGACTATTAGGGGGTCTATAATACAATCCCAATAAGGTGATCATCCCTTTCTTATTTCTCAGTTCCACCCAAACAACTTCCCTGGATGTATTTCCAGGAATATCCTCCCTCAGCACAGCTGTAATGCTATCCCTGATCAAAAATGCCACTCCCCCTCCTGTCTTGCCTCCCCTTCTATCCTTCCTGTAGCATTTGTATCCTGGAACATTAAGCTGCCAGTCCTGCCCATCCCTGAGCCATGTTTCTGTAATTGCTATGATATCCCAGTCCCGTGTTCCTAACCAAGCCCTGAGTTCATCTGCCTTCCCTGTTAGGCCCCTTGTATTGAAAGAAATACAGTTTAATTTATTAGTCCTACCTTGTCCCTGCCTGCCCTGACTGTTTGACTCACTTCTGTTCTCAGCTGTACCAGTCTCAGATCAATCTCTTTCCTCACTATCTCCCTGGGTCCCACCCCTCACCTTACTAGTTTAAATCCTCCCAAGCAGATCTAGCAAATTTCCCTGCCAGTATATTAGTCCCCTTCCAATTTAGGTGCAATCTGTCCTTCTTGTACAGGTCACTTCTACCCCAAAAGAGATTCCAATGATCCAAAAATGTGAATCCTTCTCCCATACACCAGCTCCTCAGCCATGCATTCATCTGCTCTATCCCCTCCTATTCCTGCCCTCACTAGCTCGCAGCACTGGGAGTAATCCAGGTATTACTACTCTCGAGGACCTCCTTTCTAAATTTCTGCCTAACTCTCTGTAATCTCCCTTCAGAATCTCAACCTTTTCCCTTCCTGTGTCGTTGGTTCCAATGTGGACAATGACCTCCTGCTGGCCCCTCTCCCCTGTGAGAACATTCTGCACCCTCTCTGAGATCCTGGCACCAGGGAAACAACACACCATTCTGCTTTTTCTCTGCTGGCTACAGAAACGTCTGTCTATACCTTGGACTGCAGAATCCCCAAACACAACTGATCTCTTGGAAGCCGACGTACCCCTCATTGCATTAGAGCCAGTCTCAATACCAGAAACTTGGCTGTTTGTGCTACGTTCTCCTGAGAATCCATCACCCCCTACATTTTCCAAAACAGCATACCTGTTTGAAATGGGTATATCCACAAAAGACTCCTGCCCTAGGTGCCGACCTCTCTCACCCTTCCTGGAGTTAACCCATCTATGTGACTGTATCTGAGACTTTCCCCCCTTCCTATAACTGCCATCCATCACATACTGTTGCTGTTGCAAATTCCTCATCGTTTCTAACTGTCTCTCCATCTGATCCACTCGTCTGATAAGATTCACAACGAACAGCATTTATGGCAGATATAATCCTCAGTGACCCTTAAACTCTCTTTAAACTCCCACATCTGACAAGAAGTACATATCACTCTATTAAAGGCCATTTTTGCTCCTTCACAATCTACAGACCCAGAAAATAACACCGTCTTATTCCTCTACAAAACACTGCACCAGGTTAAATTAAGAGCTATGGCTTATATTTTATGTTTAATCAAGAGACTTATCTCCAAAAACATATTATCAAGAAAGAACCCACTGTACACACTAATACAGCCTTTCTCTTGGACAGAACTTAAAACAACAATTAACTTATCTGATTCTGTGCTGTGAACTTCGCCCAAACCGGTTCCTCCAAGATTAATTGTGAATTTCACTGTTTGTTCATATTCCCAGACACACTCCGATGTCCAGCAACATACGAATTCAAAAACAGCAAAGGCAGTAACTGTGCAGGTTCTCTCTCTCTCTCTCTCTCTCTCTCAGTCCATGCCGAACATAATCCAAACTGAACTGGGCCCACCTGCCTGCTCCTGGCTCCAATCCCTCCAAACCTTTTCCATTCATGTACCTGTCCAAATGTCTTTTAAACATGTTTGTGTTTTAGACAGGAAAAGGGTTTAAAAGCCACCCACCAGCCTTGGTCTCTGTGTGCAAGTGTACCAGGGAGCTGGGAGCTCCTGTGCTCAGCCCCACCTTCTCAAAGGATGGGGCAATAAATACTGGGCTAGTCAGTGACACCTCTGTCCAAGAGTGAATTAAAAAATAAGAACATAAGATCACAAGATGATCAGAGGATTAGATAGGGTAGACAGTGAAAGTCTTTTTCCTAGGATGATGACGTCAGCTTGTATAATGGGGCATAACTACAAACTGAGGGGTGATAGATTTAAGACAGATGTCAGAGGCAGGTTCTTTACACAGAGAGTGGTAAGGGTGTGGAATGCCCTACCTGCCAATGTAGTTAACTCAGCCACATTAGGGAGATTTAAACAGTTCTTGGATAAGCACATGGATGATGATGAGATAGTGTAGGGGGATGAGCTTAGCATAGTTCACAAATCGGCGCAACATCGAGGGCTGAAGGGCCTGTTCTGCACTGTATTGTTCTATGTCCTATGTCCTATGTTCTATAAGCAAAAAAAGTCAGGCAAGTCCAGATCTCCCCCACCTTTGTTTGAATTTCTACATACTGGCTTAAAAATATTGTCCTAAATGTATTTTAAAGGTTCCTCCAAAGCTTTCACACTACAACAACCACCGAAGAAGTTGCTAACCCTACTCCTTTAATATTTCCATGAAATGTGCCTCTTTACCTGCTGTTCTAGTTCGATACGGGTTTATTGACAGAGTTTTCTAAGATGCCACTCCTCCATTTTGCTGTAATAGATTCCCAAAACAAACTTATGACATCTCCTTCTGTGTTACCACAGAAGCTGTCTTGCATGAAGTGCCAATACGCCGGAATATTGAGCTGCCAACTATGTCTAAGTGACAGCAATGCCTTCATACCCCACATTTTAATTTGTATCCTCAACTTGTTCATCAGACTCCAACCATCAAAATAAAGCCATTCACAAACTCCCTTGGACCTTAACTGGCCTGTAACGTCAATGTGTTCCTGACTCTATTGTTTCTTGCTGTTTTGACCATTCATGCTACCTCCTTGAACATTCTCTCTGGATGCCGGCCCCTTGCAGGTTAATTTACATGCTTCCCAGCAGCACTTGTAAACCTCTCCATAAGGATGCTGGTCCCATTCCACTTCAGGTGTGATCCCCATCCGTTGTGAACAAACCATGAATGAGAAGAAAAACAAAGCTTTCTCTCCTGCTCACAGAATTCCGATAGTGTATGACATTTCCCACATTACAGGGTGTCCCTCAGTCTGGATGTGCATCTACCACCTGCCAATGGGAAGTTGCTGGCTGTGTCAGTCCGACTGACAAATAAACTCCCGGGTTCCTGGTGGGGAGATGGAGGAGTTAGGGGAAATAAAGAGCCCTTCAAAATAAATGAGTCTGCTTTTGAGGTAAGGTAAATACTTGATGCACAATAGTTTTAACAAAAAGCTGACCATATAATTTCTCTCACAAATGAGTAAGCAGACATGTGGTGTGTACAAACACCATCAGACACAGGCCCAGAAAACATGGTTTGGATATAGATAACAGCGGCATCAAAAACCAACCCCTACAGATTCCTGGGAACGTTTCGAATACTGCATTCAGTTCTGATCTCCCTGCTATAGGAAAGATGTTGTGAAACTGAAAAGATTACAGAAAAGATTTACAAGGATGTTACCAGGGTTGAAGGGTTTGAGCTATGGGGAGAGGCTGAACAGGCTGGGGCTGTTTTCTCTGGAGCATTGGAGGCTGAGGGGTGACCTTATAGAGGTTTATAAAATCATGAGGGGCATGGATAGGATAAATAGACAAGGTCTTTTCCCTGGAGTCGGGGAGTCCAGAACTAGAGGGCATAGGTTTAGGGTGAGAGGGGAAAGATATAAAAGAGACTTAAGGGGCAACCTTTTCACACAGAGGGTGGTACGTGTATGGAATGAGCTGCCAGAGGAAGTGGTGGAGGCTGGTACAATTGCAACATTTAAAAGGCATTTGGATGGGTATATGAATAGGAAGGGTTTGGAGGGATATGGACCAAATGCTGGCAAATGGGACTAGATTAATTTAGGATATCTGGTTGGCATGGACGAGTTGGACCAAGGGGTCTGTGCCCATGCCACACATCTCTATGTCTCTATGTTTTCCCATATTCCAATACACCATTGTTTTCTGGAAGTAGCTAATATTAATTGATCACAGAAACATAGAAACTAGAAATAGACTATGTGGCTGTTAGTACTTGCTGTGCTGTTCAATATGATCATGGTTGATCCTTTATCCCAATGCCCATATTCCTGCTTTCATCCCATGTCTCTTGGTGCCTTTAAAATCTAGAAATGTATCATCAATCTCTTTCCTGAATATATGCAGTGATTTGGCCTCCATAACCTCCCATGGCTGTGAACTGTTCAGACTCCCTATGCTCTGGGTAACGAATTCATATCAAGCTGTGGGTGGGCTTTTTCTGCATTGCTTTGAAAGTCTCTACAGTGACCAAATTACCTTTGTTTTAAACTGAAACTATGACAAAATTTGTTTGAACTCATTAAAACGAATGTGCAAATTACAATTCTCTCAGTGAACATATTTCATAATGTTTTCTAAAAGATGTTCACATGACCATGAGAGCCTAGATAATGAGCAACCTGCTCAAAAGAAGAATTGACCACCTAAAGTCTTTGCTCAATGATGCTGAAAGTTAAGAGACTGTTGCTAGGCAACTAGCCCACATGGGAATCGTGCCTGCGCTGGATTTAATAATAGACAAATGTCAAACAAGATTAAATTTCTTGCTTGCTCTCAACAGTGATACCTACTATTCACAATCACCGCATGTTCTGTCAAATAAAATAGTACACAATATTCCTGAGGAAAAAACAGGATAAAGAATCATACTTTTGCAATCAACAAATTTAATCAGTAATAATTGACAGCTGAAGAAAATCACTAACAGACAGAAAAACTAACTCCAGCTGAACTGCCCATACAGGATCTTTCTGTTGTTTCTTTCTTTGGGTTGAAGTGTATGTCTAGGCTTGGATATAATTAACATTTACTGTTTTATCCAAGGCATGTGAAGATGATTGAAGCTATTGCTTTCTGCTGTAACAGGGCTTCAGGTAACTGCCACAGTTCTTTGTCCAGCCCCCTTCATCTGTTGTGCCTCCCCTTACTGAGAGAGTGCGTGGCTAACAGTACAGTGAGAGGCCCAACGCTAAATCACTTCAATGATAAAACTGAAGGATTGGGAAAGGAGTAACTAAAGGAGTTGTGGGCAGCACGGTGGCACAGTGGTTAGCACTGCTGCCTCACAGCGCCAGAGACCCGGGTTCAATTCCCGCCTCAGGTGACTGTCTGTGTGGAGTTTGTACATTCTCCCCATGTCTGC
Source organism: Chiloscyllium punctatum (assembly GCF_047496795.1). NCBI lineage: Eukaryota > Metazoa > Chordata > Chondrichthyes > Orectolobiformes > Hemiscylliidae > Chiloscyllium > Chiloscyllium punctatum. Next base: position 67,711,227 of record NC_092778.1, on the reverse strand, counting down.
GTGGGTTTCCTCCGGGTGCTCCGGTTTCCTCCCACAGTCCAAAGATGTGCAGGTCAGGTGAATTGGCCATGCTAAATTGCCCGTAGTGTTAGGTAAGGGGTAGATGTAGGGGTATGGGTGGGTTGCGCTTCGGCGGGGCGGTGTGGACTTGTTGGGCCGAAGGGCCTGTTTCCACACTGTAAGTAATCTAATCTAATCTAAAAAGGAGGATGAGATTCGAGTGAACATGATATAGTAAGAGAAATAATAGGGAGAAAAATACTGGATGGGGCAGGGAGACACGAGCCATTTGTCACCTGAAAGGGTGAGGCTTGGTTTAAACTGTTAAATTTATACACGGAGAGAGTTCATGAGACATTTTCGGGTCCAGATTTCACCATCCTGAAGTTAATGGCCGAGAATCACAAGTGCTGCACCCTTAAACAGAGAACCTGCCATCCCCATGGAAATGGCTTGTTTTCATCCAACCATCCAAAGGCCATTCATCCAACCAGCTTTTCCCATTTTGCTTCTGTTTCGCTAATTCCACAGCAAGGAACCTGGAGGGTGCAAAAGACGGAACTCAGAGCTTGCCTTTACTTTGGAAAGCCAGGCTGATAACTTGGGAGAGTTGAGGGTCATTGTCCCAAACATACTGAGGTGGGTGCCAGGTACTTTCACCCAGAGGCCTCTGCTATACTCTCGGGGGGAAGTGGGGGGGGGGGGGGCGTGCAGATATCCTTTAGAATCATTAATTGTAGAAAAGCTGATGCATAAAGATGGTGTTGGAATGTGGCAACTCTTTGTGCACTGACCCCAGAAGCTCCTCTCCTTATATCTTCAACAATCAATAAGACTATTGAACAGAGCGTTCATGTATTAGAATGGGTCTTTGTCTGTAGCTGTAGCAGTATTTTCTGCATTCTGTCCTGTTTCCCTGATGTACCATATTTTTTGCACTCTGTCCTGTTTCCTTGATGTACTTATGTAAGGTATGATTTGCCTGGGTTGCATGCAAAACAATACTTTTCACTATTGATTGGTACATGTGACAATCATGGGATCTCTACAGCGTAGAAGGAGGGCATTTGGTCTATCAAGTCCACAACAATGAGTATCACACCAGACCCAACCCTTATCCTATAAACCTGCATTTTCCCATGGCCAATCCACCTAACCTACATAACTTTGGACTGTGGGAGGAAACCAGATTACCCAGAGGAAACCCACACACACAGGGGGAGAATGTGTAAACTCCACACAGACAGTCATTGAGGGTGGAATCGAACCCAGGTCCCTGGCGCTGTGAGGCAGCAGTGCTAACCACTGAACTACTCTATAATACAATCAAATCAAACTTCATGGAACTGTCAAACCTGTAAAAGCATTTGCCAAATCTATCAAGAACTGTGTAATCCTTCGAGAATTATCAGGGTCTGTCATAAAGCTGTCAAAAAATATCAAGGCTGTTGAGAACTGTCACAAATGAGTTACTTTACATGAGAATGATTTGTTGACAGAGTGTAGTTTGCAAATGAGAACTCCCAGTAACAGAACTTTATTTTGTCTCTTTGGTCATGCATATTTGTCCATACAATGTTGAGTTAGCATTGCAAGTGAAGGAGGAAAGGGAGGTGAGTGAAAGATGGCATACTGAGTATGAGGAGTCATAGTGTAAGGCTAGAGGGACATAGGGTACATGAGTGTAAAGTGTGATGGTTAGAGAGCATTCAATGGCAAGGATTGACATCAATGTGGCATGTGTAGTAAACAGGGGCTGAAGAAGTGTGAGGGAGTTGTGAGGGTGAGGTATGTTCTGACTTTTATTATTTTATTTTAATTCTGGAGCATTGTTCTGTTAGACACTGCTAGATTTTCCTCCCAGTTCCCTCTCCCCTTCTCCCAGTGATGGCTAGTACTTCCTTAGTCACCCGCTCCGACTTCCATACCAGACTCCAAGCCCCTACTCCTGTGCCCCACCAACCCCACACCCAATCTCTCTCAACTGCCAACTCCTGCACCCCCTCTCTCCCCAGAAACTGGGGGAGGTGCTTAGGTTGTGGATCTGTGCAGTGTCCAAACTCTGCACACTTGACCCAGGACCAGAAATCCAGGTCTCTGCCTTGGTTATCTCTCACATTAGCAGGTTTTACCTTTAATAATAGAAAAATCCAATCATGGAGATTCTTAGGCTCTATTCAGAAAACCAAGGAAACTGTTTGCAATAAAAACTAAGAATGCTGAAGAAACTCAGCTGGTCTGGCAGCATCTGGGGAGAGGGAAACAGAGTTAATGTTTCGAGTCCGGTACAACTCTTCTTTGAATCAAGGTCTGGGGGAGGGGTGATCTTACTCCAGTAAGCAGCAGAATCTGGAAGGTTTCATTTAATAACATCCCAGCTCCACTCCTAAAGATGGGCTAGCTACCCACCCAGAGGAACAAGCCAGCAGCAGGCTACAGCTGAGAAAGGGTGAAAGGTCATTCAGGTAAAGTTACCATATTCCCACTTACTCATCAGAGAGAGAGAGAGATGTGGCTGATGGTGGTTTAACCTGAGAGTACCTCAGAGTGCTTCATGAGAACTGAACCCACGCTGTTCGCATCGCAAACTGACTGTCCAGCCAACTGAGCTAACCAACCAAATGATGAGTGACACCAGTGCCATGGCAATGGCTATTGACTCGAATGTGGGGCTCAGAGCAATTCCCACCTGGAGGCTGCCAGGATTTACCTGGGAATCTCACCACTCGCAGAGGGTCCCCTCCCTCCTTCACCACCTCCCACTCCCTCACTACCTCACCACCTCCTACTCCCTCCCCTCCTTTTCTCACTCCCTCCCCACTCTATCCCTCCCTCCCTCACTTCCTCACCCCCTCCCTCACCTTTCCCTTCCTCACACCTTGCAAGCTCACTCCCTCACCCTCCCATTCCCTCCCTCCCAATGTGCTTTATGTCAGAGTTTAGAGGTCAGGGTCAGTCCATGGACTCGCAGCATGGAAATGGCCGCTCTGCTGACCTTAAATTCACTTTGCTCACACTCAGGATAGAAAATGGAGTTTTCATAATATTTTGAGGCTGGGAGGAAAATTGTTTTCTCTTGGAAAAATTAAGAAAGTGGAGTTCTCTTTCCTGGAAGGTAGTGGAGGATTGGTCTTTAAATTTATACAAGATTTGTGTTAGAGAGATTTTTCATAGAAAAGGCTGTGAAAGGATATTGGTGCATACTGATTTTATTCCTGATGAAGGGCTTTTGCCCAAAACGTCGATTTCGCTGCTCGTTGGATGCTGCCTGAACTGCTGTGCTCTTCCAGCACCACTAATCCAGTATTGGTGCATACTGCCATGATCATATTGAATGGTGCAGCAGGCTTGAAGGGTCGAATGGCCTCCTCCTGCTCCTAGTTTTCTGTTTGCTCTCTCTCTCTCTATATGGATGCTGCCTGACCCACTGTGATCTCCAGCACTTGCTGTTTTCAGTACAGTTTCCAGCATCTGCAGGAATTTACTCCTGTTTCTTTCTGTTTCTATTCCAGTGAAAAAGAACTGTGCAATAATATGCATGGCAACAGACTTCAGAGTGCTCTGTGCTGATGAAACCAGGGATGTAAAAACAGAAACCACTTGTCAACATTTTGATGAGCATTACAGACCCTGAATTTAATAATATTGAGCAGAACTACTCTGGTAGATGAGAAATCAGCTAAAACGAGGTGTTCCAAAGCTAACTCCATTTTAAATTAATTGGACACGTCGTGACTCACCCTTTGAATTGACCACTAACAATGCAGGAATCCTCATTTGCACAGCTTCAATAAAAGGTCAGGAGTAAGTTCAGCTGCTAATGAGAACTTCACCTCAGTGGGCTGCTAACATCCAGGTCCTTAAGATTGAACTTTGGAATGTTTGGATCCTGTGTTAATGGCATTCAGAGCACTGGTATTTTAATAAACTTCTTTCTGTAGATATTAAAATGCTTCTTTGTTGAGTTATGCGATTCACTTGCTCATTTGTTTTCTCAAATGCAGTTATTACAAAGTCTCTTCCCAGGCGTACCCTGTGAGGAGAGTTTAGAGAATTTACAGGCAAAGCTCAACTCCTGCCTCGGGTCCATTTTTCTGCTTGGGTTTTAAGAAATGTCAATTCTGATTTTTTTAATCATTATCTAAACAATGTTTTTAAATTTTTTTTGTTTCTCACTGATTTGTCCCTCAATGCACCAATACGTCATTTTGGACAGGGACAGACAGCAATCCTCTTTGTATCAGGCAGCAGATTGTGGTTGAATCACCTTTGTCCAGGTGCCCCCTGCAGTCCCCTTGAGGAGGCACAGCAACAAAATCTGTTGATTCTCAAGGTCAATGGACTTGCTCCCACTTGCCATAACTTCAGCAGACATGTGACCAATAGATATGAATTCTGAAGCTTCTTTCCTGATGATACCCCCTGCAGCACTGCTCTTCCATTGAAGTGTTGTTTTAGAAATAGGTGCAAGATGCAAAACACGGCCCAGATTTACCAATAGCCAGGCAGTTGTTATTCCCATGGGAATAGGAATTGCACATGGGGACTCTGCGAAATCCTCACTGCAGCAGCCTCTGGAGGAAGTGTTTGGGAAACTGAAGATTCCGCTGGGAATTTCTTCTTGCCTCGAAATGTTGTAAAACTGAGGCAGGGTCTAATCCTTGTTTGTTAACTTCTGCTCACCTCCCTCCCCACACCCTCCTTCGTCCCCTTCAGCCCTACTATGTATTTCCTTAAAAATCTCACAACACCAGGTTATAGTCCACCAGGTTTAATTGGAAGCACTAGCTTTCGGAGCGTTGCTCCTTCATCAGGCGATACCTGAAAGCTAGTGTGCAACCTGGTGTTGTGAGATTTTTAACTTTGTACACCCCAGTCCAACACCGGCATCTCCAAATCGTATGTATTTCCTATGTTACTGAAAAAGCTCAGTTGGTCTGGTAGCATCTGTGGTGAGAAATCAGAGTTAACGTTTCGGGTCCAATGACCCTTCCTCAGAACTCAAAGCAGAGCGATGGCGATGGAGCCAAGAGAGAGCGAGAGAGGTGAAAGGAGCAGGCAAACAAGGAGATTAAGGATGACAGGTCAGGGCCAAAGAGAAGCTGAATAAGTGAGAATGAGAGAATGGTCTGGGTTGTACAGAAAGCCACCCTGCACTGTAATGTAATAATGGGGTTAGGAGTAAATGAGAATGGGTGATTGTACTAAAAGCAGTCATCAGAACAGATGTGTCAGAAATGGAGGAATTGGGAGAATGGAGCCTTTACAGGAAGCAGGGTGTGAGGATGTACAATCAAGGTAACTGTGGGCATCAGTGGGTTTGCTGTAGATATTGGCAGCCAGCCAATCCCCAGAATGGAAACAGAGGAAGGGAAGGGAGGAATCAGAGGTGGACCAGGTGAAGATGAGGGCGGGGCCGAAATTGGAAGCAAAGTTGATAAACCTTTCTAATTCTAGACAAGAAGGGGAAGCAACACTGATGAAACCATCGATATATTGGAGAAAGAGTTGTGGGTGGGATCTGGAATAGGACTGGAACAAGGAATGTTCGATGTACCCCACAAAGAGACAGGCATTAGGAGGGCCAATACGGGTAGCCTTGGCCAGCCCTTTGACCAGAAGAAAGTGTGAGGAGTTAAAGGTGAGGACGGGTGTGGCCGGGTAGGGGAGGGTGGTGGATGGGGACAGTTCAGGTCTGAGCTCCAGGAAGAAGTGGAGAGAGCCCTGAGACCATCCTGATGGGGGGATGGACACGTGAAGGGATTGCACCTCCATGGGAAAGAGGAGGAGGTGAACACAGCTGACAGACTGGAAATTCTGAAACTGACATAACGTGTCTGAAGAATCGAGGATGTAAATTGGAGGGGACTGGACAAGGGGAGAGAGAAAACCCAACTGAGATCAGAAGAGCTGCGTTCTGTGGGGCAGGAGCAGGCAAAAACAATGGGACTGCCCGGGCATTCCTGTTTGTGGATTTTGGGAAGGAGATAAAAGTGGGGTTGGGGGACCATGAGCTTAGATGCGGTCAGGGAGACATCACCGAATGAAATGAGGTTACTGACCATTGTGGACAAAATGGCCAGTTGTTCCATGGCTGGGTCATGATCCATGCAGAGATGGAGGAGGTATCTGAGAGTTGGCGTTCAGCCTCTATGATGTAGACAGATTACAACAGCACCACCCTTATCGGCCAGCGAAATGACAAAGTCAGGCTTGGATCTGAGGGCAACAGGGAGCTGTCAGTTCCTGGGGAGGATAAATCAAATTGGGTGTTGGGGAAGGGCAGAGAAATTGAGGTGACCAATGTCATGTTGACAGTTTTCGATGAACAGGTCAAGTGCAGGGAAAGGGCCAGAGGGAGGGTCCAGAGACAGGGAGAGTGTCGGAGGCAGGAGAAGGGATCCACGGGATGGGAAGAGGACTCTTGTTCAAAGAAGTCAGCAGGAAGGCGAAGGCAACTGAAAAATAATTCAACACCATGTCATGACCAAAATTCATTGAGATGGCGGCAGACGGATAAAGCTGAGAGCTTTGCTGAGTCCAATAACAGATAGTAAATACCCAACAGTGGGCAGAGTTGGCAGAAGGGATGGAGTCAGAGGCAAGGGGAGGGGAAGAAGTTCCAAGGCGCAGTGGGTATCACGGAGTTATTCCAGCTTGCATTCCTTAGTGCCTGAATGTAAGAGAAACGGTTGCTTCTGAGAATGTTGACTGAGTCAGAGGATGAAGTGAAACTGGGCAGGGGGTGCACAGGACAGTCCTATCAACCATAATCTGATTGGGTGGTGGGCTGGACATGATGGGATGAATGGGCTACTTCTGCTCCTGTGTCTTATGATCAATGGTATTAATATATCAATCTCCATCTTAAAAATATTCAATAACCATTCCCCCCACCCCACCACTGCACCCACCTCCACGGGGTCCTGAGGTAGACAGTTCCAAAGTCACGCAATCCTCGTGATTGATCTTTGACCTCTGTCTAATTACCTACCCGATCGCCAGATCCCTTGATTTCCTTGACAGAAATCGATCAACTTTAGCTATGTATTTTACTCAACGACTGAGCATCAACATACCTTTGGGATAAAGACTTCCAGAGATTCCAAACTCTCTGATTGAAGAAATTCTTTCTATTTTCACTCCTTATTCCCTGAGACGACACCAGCAAGTTCAAAATCTCCCAGTGCAGCCAAGGAAAACGGCCCCTCTAACTTGGGAGTTGGAATGGGATCCCCAAGGTCTGATTCCTCACTGTGGGCCCAGTGTCCAGTTGGGTGTGAGGAGACAGTGTGACTTGGTGCAGTGGGGGAAGTGGCCTCAGGTAGAAAGATCGAGACATTTTCCAGCCCCTGTGGGTTTCCAGGTACACCAGCTAAACGTGAAAACTGACCACACACCAAGTCAACAGGCGAAACTCAAAATAATGTTCTGGCACAACTTGGACAATGTTGTGTATCTTTCCTTAGTGTCTACATGTTTTTTCTGTGTCGGCAAATGAGGTATTTTGCTGCACAACATGAGTCTAGTCACTGAAACACTGAAACACTGAGGTTTGAAAGATTCTGGTTTCTGTTTCACTGGAACATTGATAGTAAATTAAATGCATTTTGCTCCAAAATGCCTGTTTTTTTCAGACTGCAAGCAGCTAATGGTTATTGGTTAAAGAATCCAGTTTGAACAATGGGCTGACAGACGAGTTTATGGATTTGTCTGACACCTGCTGGTATCTGACAGCTCGATTCAATAAGGGAATACAATGTGCTGAGCTGATTGAGGATTGGCAATCTCGGCTCGCACTGAGTTACGGTTGGAGCCAGTGTACTGTTATCAGTTACGTGACTGACATGTTCTTGATTTCTGCCATCCATAAAAAGTATTTGTGTGAAATTAGTACATTCTGAAGTCACTTCTCGGTGACCATCATTTTGCATGAGGTGAATACATCAAACATGCAAATTAGGAGCAGGAAAGATATTAAGACCAGCAGAGACAGCAGCAAAATTGGTCCATTTGGCCCAAGAGGGTTATTCCACCTGTCAATCATGGTTGATATGCCTCCCAACACCATTCTCCTGCCTCCTCTCTGTAACCCTCAATCCCCCTTACTAATCAATAACCTATCTACCTCTGTCTTACATACACTCAGTGACTTGACCTGCACAGCCCTCTGTGGCAATGAGTTCCACAGATTCCCCACCATCTGACTGAAAAAACTCCTCCTCATCTCAGTGCTAAAGGCTGATCCCTTCACTCTGAGGCTGTGCCCTTGGGTCCTAGTCTCTCCTACTATTGTAAGCATCTTCTCCACATCCCCTCTATCCAGGCCTCTCAGTACTCTGTAAGTTTCAATCAGATTCCCCCTCATCGTTCTAAACTCCATCAAGTACAGATCCAGAGTCCTCAACCACTCCTCACATGACAAGCCCTTCATCCCCAGGATCATCTTTGCAGACCTCCCTCCAAATCCAGCACACCCTTCCTTCGATACAGGGCCCAAAACAGCCAAATGCAGTCTGACCAGAGCCTTATACAGCCCCAGCAGTACATCGCTGCTCTTGTATTTTAACCCTCCCAAAATAATGCTAACATTACATTTGCCTTCTTAACTGCCAGTCTCAGTCTGGGGGGGCTCTGTCTCAGTCTGGGGGGGGGGGAACAGTGTCTCAGTCTGGGGGGGGCTCTGTCTCAAGTCTGGGGGGGAACACAGTGTCTGAACCTGCATATTAACCTTTAGAGAATCCTGAACAAGGACTCCCAAGTCCCTATGTGCTTCAGATTTCCGAAGCCTTTCACTGTTTAGACAATAGTCCACACCTCTATTCTTCCACCAAAGTGCATAATCTCACACTTTCTCACATTGTATTCCATCAGCCACTTCTTTGCCCACTCTCGCAGCCTGTCCAAGTCCTTCTGCAGCCTCTCCACCTCCTCAATACTACCTGTCCATCTGCCTACCTTTGTGCCATCTGAAAACCGAGCACCAATGCCCTCAGTTCCTTTGTCCAGATCGTTAATGAATAACGTGAATAGTTGTGATCATAATATAGACCAGTAAGACTCTCCTTAACTCCAAGTTCCAACACATCAATCTCTCCTTCCATCGTTGGTTCTCTTACATTATTGTTCTCTCCTCAGTTGGATTTCAGGATGTTAAGCTTTCCTCTGCTCCAGTCCCTGTTTGTATTTTCTCCAAGTGTAGGTCTGAGTCGTGTGTCAGTCACCATCTTTACACCATCTCGCAGACCCAGGGCCTGGTCAATGTCCTGTTTCTCCCACCTGCAGATCCCACTGGTTTCCTGGGGAAAACACTCACAGTCAGGATCGTGATAATGTTCACCAGGAATTCATGGGAACACCTCAGACTTAACGAGGTAGAACCCCCAATTCTTGATGTGTCACTTTATCCCAGTTCAGAACCTGCCAAATACCTCAGGCTTCCCCCAGACTCAGGGCCTAGTCCCCCAGAGACAGAAAGGCCTGGGGAGGGGTGGGGGAACAGTGTCTCAGTCTGGGGGTGGGCTCTGTCTCAGTCTGGGGGGGTGTCTCTCTGTCTCAGACTGGGGGGGGGCTCTGTCTCAGACTAGGGGAACAGTATCTCAGTCTGGGGGGGGGGGCTCTATCCCAGTCTGGGGGGGCTCTGTCTCAGACTGGGGGGGGGGGCTCTGTCTCAGTCTGGGGGACAGGGTCTCAGTGTGGGGAGGCTCTGTCTCAAGTCTGGGGGAGGGAACAGTGTCTCAGTCTGGGGGGGCTCTATCCCAGTCTGGGGGGGCTCTGTCTCAGACTGGGGGGGGGCTCTGTCTCAGTCTGGGGGACAGGGTCTCAGTGTGGGGAGGCTCTGTCTCAAGTCTGGGGGGGGAACAGTGTCTCAGTCTGGGGGGGCTCTGTCTCAGACTGGGGGAACAGTGCCTCAGTCTGGGGGGGAGCACTGTCTCAGGCTAGGGGTGACTCTGTCTCAGTCTGGGGGGGTCTCAGTCTCAATCTGGGAGGGGGGAGAGACACTGTCTCAGTCTGGGGGGGGGTGCAGTTCCCAGTCTCTGGGGAGATGGTCCTGTCAATGTGGTGGTCCTCTTCAACAGCAGTTTGCTGGTATTCCAGTGTCTGGATTTTAACTGACTTTCCCCCAAACTGAAATCAATCTGAGATGAACTCTGTCATCATTTTTACTTTATTCTTCTTATCTCTGACTAGTGTCATTAATACACGTGCCGTGGTATGGCAACCTGTCAAACTTTTCACTTTCTTTTGTAAAAATATACGTGACAAGAGATTGCTCTTCTCTTCATGCTGCATGTACAATCTTGTAAAAGTCATATTCAGTAAATGAACATAGAACATACAGCACAGTATAGGCCCTTCGGCCCTCGCTGTTGGGCCAACATATTATCCTACTCTAAGATCAGACCAATGTATATACTCTTCATTGAACTATCATCCATGTGCCTATCCAAGAATCACTTCAATGTCCCCAATGTATCTGTCTCTACTACCACTGCTGACAGTTCATTCCATGCTGCCATCAGTCAGTAAATGTCTTAGAACATAGAACAGTACATCACAGCACAGGCCCTTCGGCCCACAATGTTGTGCTGAGCATTTATCTTAATCTAAGATCAACCTAACCTCGACACCCTTCAATTTACTGCTATCCATGTGCTTGTCCAGCAGTCACTTCAATGTCCCTGATGTCTCTGACCCTACTACCACCACTGGCAGTGCATTCCACGCACCCACCACTCTCTGTGTAAAGAACCTTCCTATGGCATATCCTCTGTACCTTTCTCCAGTTACCTTAAAATTATGATCCCTTGTGACAGCCATTTAGAGTTATAGAGTCATAGAGACGTGCAGCATGGAAACAGACCCTTCAGTCCAACCTGTCCATGCCGCCCAGATATCCCAACCCAATCTAGTCCCGCCTGCCAGCACCCGGCCCATATCCCTCCAAACCCTTCCTATTCATATACCCATCCAAATGCCTCTTAAATGTTGCAATTGTACCAGCCTCCACCACATCCTCTGGCAGCTCATTCCATACACATACCACCCTCTGTGTGAAAAAGTTGCCCCTTAGGTCTCTTTTATATCTTTCCCCTCTCACCCTAAACCTATGCCCTCTAGCTCTGGACTCCCCCACCCCAGGGTAAAGATTTTGTCTATTTACCCTATCCATGCCCCTCATAATTTTGTAAACCTCTATAAGGTCACCCCTCAGCCTCCAATGCTTCGGGGAAAACAGCCCCAGTCTATTCAACCTCTCCCTATAGCTCAAATCCTCCAACCCTGGCAACTTTCTTGTAAATCTTTTCTAAACACTTTCAAGTTTCACAACATCTTTCCGATAGGAAGGAGACCAGAATTGCACGTAATATTCCAACAGTGGCCTAACCAATGTCCTGTACAGCCGCAACATGACCTCCCAACTCCTGTACTCAATACTCTGACCAATAAAAAAAAGCAAACCAAACGCCTTCTTCACTATCCTAACTATGTGCGACTCCACTTCCAAGGAGCTATGAACCTGCATTTTAAGGTCTCTTTGTTCAGTAACACTCCCTAGGACCTTACCATTAAGTGTATAAGCCCTGCTAAGATTTCTGCCCTGGGGAAATGTCTCTGGCTATCTACTCTATCTATGCCTCTCATTACCTTGTACACCTCTATCAAGTCACCTCTCTTCATCCAGTGTGAAACGCCCTAGCTCTCACAACCTCTCTTCATTAGACAAGCATCCAATTCAGGCAGCATCCTGGTAAATCTCCTCTGCACCCTCTCTAAAGCATCTACATCCTTCCTATAAAGAGCTGACCAGAACTGGGCACAATATTACAAGTGTGGTCTAACCAGGGATTTATACAGCTGCAGCAAAACCTCGCAGCTCTTAAACTCAATCTCTCTGTTAATGAAAGCCGAAACACCATACATCTTCTTAACAACCCTATCAACATGGATGGCAACTTTGAGAGATCGATATACGTGGAATTCAAGATCCCTCTGTTTCTCTGATTCTGCCAAGAATCCTGTTTTTAACCCTGTATTCAGCATTCAAATTCGTCCTTCCAAAATGAATCACTTCGCATTTATCGAGGTTGAACTCCATCTGCCACTTCCCAGCCCAGCTCTGCATCCTGTCAATGTCTGGTTGTAGCCTGCAACAGACCTCGACACTATCTACAACACCACCGTGTGTCATCAGTAAACTTACTAACCCACCCTTCCACTTCTTCATCCAAGTCAATTATAAAAACTACAAAGAGTAGAGGCCCGAGAACAGATCCCTGCAGGACACCACTGGTCACCGACCTCCAGGCAGAATACTTTCCATCCACTACCACTCACTGTCTTCTTTCGGCCAGCCAATTCTGTGTCCAGACAGCCATATTTCCCTGTATCCCATACCTCCTAACTTTCGGAATGAGCCTACTGTGGGGAACATTATCAAATGCCTTACCAAAATCCATATACACTACATCCACTGCTCAACCTTCGTCAACTTGTCTCGTCACATCCTCAAAGAACTCAGTAAGGCTTGTGAGGCATGACCTACCCTCACAAAACCATGTTCACTATCTTTAATCAAACAATGTTTTTCCAAATAGTCAGAAATCCTATCTCAAAAATCCTTTCCAGTACCTTGCTTACCACAGACTTAAGATTGATTGGTCTGTAATTCCCAGGGATTTCCCCATTTCTTGAACAGAGGAACAATATTCGCCTCCCTCTAATCATCTGGTACTACTCCTATGGAGAGTGAGGATGCAAAGACGAGGCACAGCAATCTCATTCCTCGCTTTCCATAGTAACCTTGGATATATCTACTCCATCTCTGGGGACTTATCTATCTTAATGCTTCCCAGAATTTCCAGCACAGCCACTTTCTTAATATCAATCTGTTCCAGCCTATTAACCTGGTCCATGGTGTTCTCACAATCAACAAGGTCCTTCTCTCTAGCGAATACTGAAGCACAAAACTCATTTAGGGCCTCCCCTACCTCTTCAGACTCCAGGCACAAGTTCCCTCCACTATTCCTGATCGGCTCCACCCACTCTCTGATCATTCTCTTATTCCTTACCGAAGTGTAGAATGCCTTTGGATTTTTCCTAATCCTTTCCATCAAGGCTTTTTCCTGCCCCCTCCTAGCTCTCCTCAGTCCATTTTTGAGTTCTTTCCTAGCTACCCTGTAATCCTCTAAAGCTGTGCCAGATCTTTGCTTCCTCAACCTTAAGTAAGTTTCCTTCTTGCTCTTGATGAGAAGCTCCTCTTCTCTTGTCATCCAAGGCTCCTTCACCTTCCCATTCCTTGCCTGTCTCAGTGGGACAAAAACTTATCCAACACTCGCAACAAGTGCTCCTTAAACAGCCTCCACATTTCTGTTGTGTATTTCCCATTGAACAACTGTTCCTAATTTATACTCCACAGCTCCTGTCTAATGGCAGTATAATTTCCCCTCCCCCAATTAAATACCCTCCCATACTGTCTGTTCCTACCCCTCCTCTGGCTACGGTAAAGGTGAGGCAGTTGTGGTCACAGTCACCGATCTGACACCTGGCCTGGCCCGTTGCCTAGCACTAAATCCAATATGCCCCCCCCCCCCCCCCCCCCCTAGTCGGCCTATCTACATATTGAGTCAGGAATCCTTCCTGGACACACCTAACAAAATTGGCTCCATCCAGACCATCTGCACTAAGGAGGTTCCAATCAATATTGGGGAAGTTGAAGTCACCCGTAACAACAACTCTGTTACATCTGTACCTTTCCAAGACCTGCTGTCCAATCTGTTCTTCCATCTCTCTGCTGCTATTGAGGAGTCTATAGAAAACACCCAGTAAAGTGACTGCACCTTTCCTGTTACTGACTTCCACCCATACTGACTCAGTAAACAAACCCTCCTCAACAACCTCCTTTTCTGTAGATGTAATGAATTCTCTATTTAACAATGCTACTCTTCCTCCTCTATTACATCACCCAGTTTTATTTAAAAGACCTAAATCCTGGAACATCCAACAACCATTCCTGCCCCTGTGAAATTCATGTCTCTGTTATGGCCACAATATCGTAGCTCCAAGTACTGAGTCATGTTCTAAGTTAATCACTCTTATTCCTGACACTCCTTACATTGAAACAGACATACTTTAACCCATCCCTTTAAGACCATAAGACCATAAGACATAGGAGCGGAAGTAAGGCCATTCGGCCCATCGAGTCCACTCCACCATTCAATCATGGCTGATGGACATTTCAACTCCACTTACCAGCATTCTCCCCGTAGCCCTTAATTCCTTGCGACATCAAGAATCTATCAATCTCTGCCTTGAAGACATTTAGCGTCCTGGCCTCCACTACACTCTGTGGCAATGAATTCCACAGGCCCACCACTCTCTGGCTGAAGAAATGTCTCTGCATTTTTGTTCTGAATTGACCCCCTCTAATTCTAAGGCTGTGTCCACGGGTCCTAGTCTCCTCACCTAACGGAAACAATTTCCTAGCGTCCACCCTCTCCAAGCCATGTATTATCTTGTAAGTTTCTATTAGATCTCCCCTTAATCTTCTAAACTCCAATGAATACAATCCCAAGATCCTCAGCCATTCCTCATATGTTAGGCCTACCATTCCAGGGATCATCCATGTGAATCTCCGCTGGACACGTTCCAGTGCCAGTATGTCCTTCCTGAGGTGTGGGGACCAAAACTGGACACAGTACTCCAAATGGGGCCTAACCAGAGCTTTATAAAGTCTCAGTAGCACAACGGTGCTTTTATATTCCAACCCTCTTGAGATAAGTGATAACATTGCATTCACTTTCTTAATCACCGACTCAACCTGCATGTTGACCTTTAGAGAATCCTCAACTAGCACTCCCAGATCCCTTTGTGCTTTGGCTTTACGAATTTTCTCACCGTTTAGAACGTAGTACATGTTTGTATTCTTTTTTCCTTTGCCCTATCAACTGTGTTTTCTTCCTGACAGACTTTGTATTCATTCATGGGATGAGGGTGTTGCTGTTTAGGCAGCACTTATTGCTCACCCCTAATTACCTAGACAGCAGTTCAGAGTTAACTCCATTGCTGTGGGCTTGGAGACACATGTGGGCCAGACCAGGTAAGACATGATGTGATGGTGCCAATGCTGAACTGGATTGGAACCTCAGACCAGGAAAGGATGGCAGATTCCTTCCCTAAAGGACATCAGTGACCCAGATGGGTTTTTACAGTAATTGACAATGGATTCATGATCATCATTAGATTCTTAATTCCAGATTTTTTAAAAATGAATTCAAATTCCACAATCTGCCATGGCAGGATTGGAATCCAGGTCCCAGGAATGTTAGCAGGGTCTCTGGATTGATAATCCAGTGATAATATCGTTAGGCCACTCCCTGTCAAACAGTGAAAGGAACCTGCATGCCTGCATACATAAATATAGAGAAGACTTAGAGGAGACGGTGGAAATTACAGAAGTCACAAGAAGAAGCTAGATAAAAATACAGAAATGGAAAATCCCCAGAAAATGGATAAGGGCCACAAAGAACACACACAGGACAAACCTGTAATACTTGGGCAGCACGGTGGCACTGTGATTAGCACTGCTGCCTCACAGTACCAGAGACCCGGGTTCAATTCCCGCCTCAGGCGACTCTGTGTGGAGTTTGCACCTTCTATCGTGTCTGCGTGGGTTTCCTCCCAAACTCCAAAAACGTGCAGGTTAGGAGAGAGAGGGGAGGGCAGCTGCATTTCGTGATGAATTGTCAAGGGGGCAAAATAATTCCATTTGTCTTTTCAACCCTTCCTTCCTCCAGTCCAAGGTTCACTTGTGTAAACCCAAGCATTTGCTGAAGTCTGGCTACCTGTCTGAATGTTTTTTAAAAAAACCTGCCTGGGAAGACAGTGGTAACGTCCCAGGGTTAGCAATCACAAACCCTAAGGACATGGGTTCAAACCACACCAAGACTGATTGTGAAATTGAATTCAATCAAACAGAAAGGGACCAATAAGTGAGACCAATGGGAGCCATGTAACCATTGTCAATTGTTGCTAAAAAAAACCCCATCTGGTTCACTGATGTCCTTTAGGGAGGGAAACTGACATCCTTACCCAGTCTGGCCTACATGTGACTCCACACCCACAGCAATGTGGTTGACTCTTAATTGCCCTGTGGACACTGAAGGATGTTTGCAATAAGTGCTGGTCCTACCAGTGACATCCTTGTCCCATGAAGGAATAAGGTAAAAGAAACCCTCTAAAGAGCCCACAATGATGTCATTAAAAGGGGTAAGT
Organism: Chiloscyllium punctatum; assembly: GCF_047496795.1. Taxonomy (NCBI): domain Eukaryota; kingdom Metazoa; phylum Chordata; class Chondrichthyes; order Orectolobiformes; family Hemiscylliidae; genus Chiloscyllium; species Chiloscyllium punctatum. The sequence goes on along the minus strand of NC_092778.1, from coordinate 67,694,952 downwards.
CCCTGCTTCTACCCTTCCCCACTGTACACAAAATGGCACTGGTTAGAATCAGGGGTGGGACTTGCACCTTTCCCGATCTTTGGCCACTCCTTCCTGTACTGCCTCTGTGTGACCCTATTAGGAAAGGAGGGGTAACGTTATAGAAAAATATTGGGAGAGTTATTCCTGATCCCTGGAATCCCCCTGCACCATTTTGCACACTGGGAATCCTGGTATCCAGTTCCTACTATATACTACTCACCTCAATGGTTCTTATTGAGCTGTGGTAGTGCCCTCCTCTCTGGGTCAGGAAGTTCAAGTCCCACCTACCCCAGCATGTGTTATAATGCAAATATCTACCCCTCTTCCCTTGCGTGCCCGAGTGTTGATGGCTGCTCATCAATATTTGGTTCAGATGGAGACAATTCCTTCCTCAGTCACTGTTCTTGATCCTGATTACTGACTGCTCTCTGTACCTCCCGACCTGACTTCCGGAAAGCTTCCCAACCTGCATACCTGCCAACAGGCCCACAGCTTTTTTACATGTATCAAGCTTTATACCCTAATACTAATCCACATTTATCTCACAAAAGGCACAATGCAAACACTTCATAAAGCCCAGGCTCAACCTCTGTAAATCCTTTATCCAGCTATTCCTCCTTAGAGCAATATCCTCTGCCCCTAAAATCCCTCCTACACAACCTGTGTCTCTGACTCTGCCCTTCCCTTCCGCACCTGCGGCAGCAATCTTTTGCTGTTCCTTTGAAACTGCTTCACAAAGCCACCCCTGCTTCTCTCTTCATTTTAAAACCTTCTCAGAATCCAGCTCATGTGCTGCCATCTAATACCACCTTGTTTTTCATCTCCTTCTTTCCACTCGTCATCCATCTTTCACTTGCCTATTTTTGCAGCATCTTGGAGGTAGTTTCACATTTAACTCACTAATAAATAGCAATTGCATTGCACAGAAACGTTAACCTTCCAAAGGATTTTGTGATTGTCAAATTTAGATATACGGTATTAATTTTTTATACATTTTGAGGAATATTGTTTATCACTTGCAAAAACTCCAGCAAGAGTACTGCCTGGAACACTTCCTTTATATCAATAAAGAGTGACATCTTCTGGAGCTCACTGAAATTGCAGATCCAGTTTTAATTGGCACTACAAAAATGCCATTGACTAAGATTTGGCATGTTTTCAAACAAAAATGACAAGTTTTCAATTAATTACAAAGTAGGCATCAAATTATATAATTATTTTAATTTCGCAACCAGAATGTTTAATGTGTGCTAGCAGCACCCAGGATAATGTAAACACTTAAACCCAAAGTTACCGAATGCAATGCTTTGTGAATATTACTTCAATTACTTATAAGAAGGTAAAATAAACTAGATTTTCCCCAAACTATGAACCATTCTTCTTTAACTTTTGTACAATTAAAATAAAACGAAGAATTGCATATGTTAGAAATCTGAAACAAAATCAGAACTTACTGGAAAAACTCAGGAGGTCTGGTAGTGTCAGGACATTCTGAGGAAGGATCCCTGGACTCAAAACATCAAACTCTGTTTTTCTCTCCACCAATGCTGCCAGACCTGCAGAGTTTCTCCAGTAATTTCTGTTTTATTTTCATGTCATTAAAGTTCAAAGCTCAATTCATTAAAATAGTCTTTTTTTTCAGAAATAGGATATTTTATTGCATTCCCTCAGATTAAATCTTCAGCTTCATGCATACTAACTCTCAGCACATTGTGTTTTCAATCTCATGCCACATTTAAAATATTTAGAGTTTGTCTCCCAAAAAGAATTGCCATTTGAAAGCACAATGACCTACAATTATTCCTTTCATTTATCCTTTCAGAAGTCTCAGTGAAAAAGTAATTAAAGGTTTTATTGAATCATTATTATCTCCTCAAAAGAAATGATTTGATGCGACATCACCATGTTAGTGAAGGTCATTGTATTTTGATGTTGTTATAGTTGTACCTTGCAGCATTTTTGATAATATGTTAAGATGTTGTCTTTGCTGTATCTCCTTTTCATATCACTCACAATTAATTTTAATTCATTCCACAAAAATACTTGGAGACAAACATATAACACTGCAAATTTGCACCAATTTTCATCATATTTTCAAATTTGACATGGTGCTATGTCAACATGTAACACATAGCAGTTTGACATATTGTTCACTGGAGATCAAAGTTTGTGCGAAGATTTGTAGCTCGGGTACTCGTTGTTGTGGTCCTGTTCGCCGAGCTGGGAATTTGTGTTGCAGATGTTTCGTCCCCTGTCTAGGTGACATCCTCAGTGCTTGGGAGCCTCCTGTGAAGCGCTTCTGTGATGTTTCCTCCGGCATTTGTAATGGTTTGAATCTACCGCTTCCAGTTGTCAGTTCGAGCTGTCCGCTTCAGTGGCCGGTATATTGGGTCCAGGTCGATGTGCTTGTTGATTGAATCTGTGGATGAGTGCCATGCCTCTAGGAATTCCCTGGCTGTTCCTGTTTGGCTTGTCCTATAATAGTAGTGTTGTCCCAGTCGAATTCATGTTGCTTGTCATCTGTGTGTGTGGCTACTAAGGATAGCTGGTCGTGTCGTTTCGTGCCTAGTTGGTGTTCATGGATGTGGAGTGTTAGCTGTCTTCCGTTTGTCCTATGTAGTGTTTGTCCTACAAACAGGAAGACAGCTAACGATCCGTATCCATGAACACCAACTAGCCACGAAACAACACCACCAGCTATCCTTAGTAGCCACACACACAGATGACGAGCAACATGAGTTCGACTGGGACAACACTACTATTATAGAACAAGCCAAACAGAGAACAGCCAGGGAATTCCGAGAGGCATGGCACTCATCCACAGATTCAATCAACAAGCACATCGACCTGGACCCAATATACCGGCCACTGCAGCGGACAGCTGGAACTGACAACTGGAAGCGGCAGATTCAAACCACTATAAATGCCGGAGGAAAGATCACAGAAGCGCTTCACAGGAGGCTCCCAAGCACTGAGGATGTCACCTAGACAGGGGACGAAACATCTGCAACACAAATTCCCAGCTCGGCGAACAGAACCACAACAATGTTCACTGGAGAATATCAATTGTCTTTTTGTATGGTGTAAAATGGATATGACAACAAAGAACAGTGTGGAATGGGGCTGGATGTTGGATCGCAGTAGCCAATTGCTAGTTTGTTTGTTGCCATCCTATAACAACAGCCTGAGACCACATTGAATTTAACCCCCAGATCCCATAGAAACTGCCAGTCCACCTGCCACCCACTAGCATGTGTGGGAAAGGAACAGCAAGTGGTCCTGTTACAGGGAATGGGGGATGGGAATGGAGGAGGACTAAACTGTCCAAATGTGGCTTCAAGGACCATGCAGATCCCATGGTGACTAGTGAATGACTTACGTTGATGACCTCTTTACCTTCAACAGCAAGAAAGGCTGAGTTTAAAATCACTGTCAAAGACCAATGACATTGTCAGACACAAATCGAAAAGAATTTAAACCCCCTGTAGCTCTGGATGGACTACTCGGCTGCCTGGAGGACAACATTGGTTACAGTTAGAAACATTGAGTTTCCACCGTGTTCCAAATCATATTTTTGAGGACAGCTGTAGAGTGTAGTGTAGTTAATGTAGTTTATTTCAATCATTACTTACATAATCTAATCACTGCTTGCATTTCAACATTCCTTTCACATTATGAAGTTGCTTCCAGCTATGCAAGGTGATGGGGAGGGAGGGAGGGAGGGACAGCAGGAGGAGGGAGGGACAGCAGGAGGAGGGAGAGATCATGGTGCGGGGGATGGAGGGAGAGTGATGGGGAGAGGGACAGACAGTGGGGGGGAGGGAGAGTGAAAGGGGGAGGAAGAGATGGTGCACCTGGGAGGAGTACTGTTGGCGGGGTAGGTTGTGTGCATTTATTGTTCTTTAGTTATCATGGGTTGAGTTTTCCCAAACCCTGAACAATGTGGACCATGGTGAGAAATCTGGGCTTAGTTAGATCCATCTCAATGTCAGGACTAGAACGTTTCCTTTCCTAACAAAGTGTTGGATGTTGAGATGAAATTCTCAGCAATGACGGGGTGAGAGGATCATTAGAATGGGTCAGCATTTATTGACAGTGTCAGTCAGTGCTCCCCTCCCCCTTCTGTCAGTGACTCCCTCCCCACACTCTCCAGACACCCTGGAGCAAGAACCTGTCCTCTCTTACACTACCCTCGATTATAATCTGTCAGAGTGCACCCCTCTGTATAAGTACTAGCCATCACTATGATCCCGTCTGCCCCAGGGACAGAGCAAGAACATTTTAATAAGGTCTCAAAGGGAAATTCAGCAAGTCCTCTGTGTCCTCAGCTACTCAGCTGTTGACTGTCATCTCAGCTATGTATCCATTCATAGTGACTTCCATAAGGATTCAAAGACATACATTCTGAATAATGACCAGAACGATTCATAAAAACAGTGATCCCCATGTCTGGAAGGACCTTCCAGGGCAACCAATCAAAGCAGACCTGCAGAACATTCAACACAGCTGGCTGGAGGTTGTTGAGCTTGAATGGAAGAGGAATGGGTTTCATTGGCCAATGCGTCTTATTCTCGACTTTCCTTAGAGCCTTGTTGATTTAATGAAAAATCAAATGAAAACATCTCCATTTAACCTGTCATTCTCAATGATGCATTCTGTAATCTGCAGGTAATTATTACTGATCAAAGTGAATAAGCCAAATTGTGGCCACCTTAACAATTACTAATGCTTCATAGGAATGTGGGAGATACATGAGTATTGATGCAGCAGGATTTAAGACCCTTAGGCACAGGAGCAGGAGTAGGCTATTCGGCCCATTGTGTCTGCTCCACCATTCAATGAGATCACGGCCGACTTGATAATTCTTGTCTCCCACTTTCCTGCCATTTCCCCAGAATCCTCAGTTCTCTTAACAAGTAAAAATCGATCTATCTCAGCCTTGATATACTTAACAAATGTACTTAATGAATATAATTAATGACCCAGCCTCAACAGCCAGCTGTGGTAAAGAGTTGAATCCTAACTCCATCAAAGTCTTCACCCAATATGCCAGGATACCTTTGGTTAATAACCCATCTATCAACCTTTATTGGAGACTTTGTGTCATGGACTGAGCAGTTATTAATATCTAGCACAGCCAATGTCCTCAGATGTCCCAGGATTATCTTTTACTATCCACTGACAGCAATCTCTAGGCTCAAATTGGGCCTTGTTTGGAGAATTTAGGGGAAAATGCCACATACACAAAGCAATATAAACATCGTTTAAAAGGCTGTAACTGTATCCTTTAAACTTTGCACATCTCTTTACTTCCCTCCTGGCTGTGCATTCACTCACAGTTTTACAGGAATGGATGCTCTGAAATGCTCATGGAATTGCTCTCCATTGTTCTGTCATCTAGCTCTCACTCCGATGATGCTTCGATGCTGCCAGTTTCCTGGGATTTTATGGAAAGCCGATGGAACTCATTGCGTTTCTCTGAGTAAAAGTTGACCCATAATCTGAAGCTGAGGACTGGAACAAGTGGTGGCACCTTTTTCGTGTAGGTCATTACCTCTTCCATCCAGTTCAGGCACATTCCCATGGACACAGAGCAGGAATTGAAACGAGGATCTGGGGCTGGGGGTTTGTGAGGAACCTGCTTCAAGCACGAGGATGTTCTGGATTTCAGCTTGTGTTTTAAAAGGATAACATCAGAACATCGAGCACATGTGAGGAGTGTCAGGTGCCAGGTGCTTTGAAGGAGTCCACCTCCCTCCAGCCACATCTGCATCACGATGATGCTTGTGAGCTCATAATGACGTCCTGCTTGGAGCCTGCCAGCACTTAATAACTCCAACACATAGTCCTTCTGCGGCTGTCAGTCAGACTGCCACCAGTTTGGAAAGAAGTGCCTCTCTAATTACCCTCAGACTGCCACAGAACCTCAGAGACTAGTTTTAAGCCTTTAACATCCATGAGTGGCAATGGTACAAACAAGACCAAAGATGACTTTGGTCTGATGCTGAACTCCAGCCAATGATTTTCAATACCTTTAAAGCAATATAAAGGAGAAGGTTTGATCTGAAGGTAACACACATTGCAATATGATATTGTGTACATTTTGCAGAGCGTAGCTGCCCCTAAGATGAGGGTAACTTCATTAGCAAAGGACTGGTGCTGAAATGAAGCAGCCAGCTGGCTCCTTTTATTAAACTGCACAAAGGAGAAACAGTAGGTTACATCTGAGAGGTGAAAATCTATATCCTGAGATAAGAAGGAAAATGTTTACACGAGTTTTAGGTTGACAATTAAAATGATTTTAGTTGTGAAGCTGATCGTGATGATTTTGACTGCTTGGATCATTGAATCCCTACAGCATGGAAGCAGGCCATTTGGCCCATCTAGTCCATACTGACCCTTGGAAGAGATCCCACCTAGAACCACCCTTTTACCTTATCCCTGCATCCCTGATTTCCCATGGCTAACCCACCTAGCCTGCACATCCTGGACACTGCAAGGCAATTTAGCATGGCCAATCCACCTAACCACATCTTTGGACGGTGGGAGGAAACCAGAGCACTCAGAGAAAACTCACAAAAACAGTTGATCCGTGGGTGGAATTGAACCCGGTTCCTGGCACTATGAGGCCACAGTGCTGGAGCCACTGTGTCACTCCCTGGTAATGGGATTGACCCGCCTGATGTACAGCTGATCTGATAGCTGGGGTTAACGCGCAGCTCAGATTCTCATATTTCTGCGTTCCATTCCCACTCCAGAAACTTGGAAACAAAATCTAGGCAGATATCTCCGTGCAGTATTAAGGGAAAATCAAACCTTATGGCATTAAGACAAAAAGCATGGATGTCCCTCCATCATCCTGAATAAGATTCTGGATCTGGTGTTGTGCAACGAACCGGATTTGATCAGGGACCCCGAAATAAAGGAGCCATGAGGAGATAGTGACCACATTATGATAAGTTTTAATCTGCAATTTGCGAGGGAGAAGGGAGAATCGGAAGTGTCAGTGTTACATTTGAACAAAGGGAACTATGGAGCTCTGAGGGAGGAGCTGGCCAACGTTCAATGGGTCAATACCATAGCAGGGATGGCAGTGGAACAACGATGGCAGCTATTTTTGGATATAATGCAGAAGGTGCAGGATCAGTTCCTTCCAAAGAGAAAAAGATCCTAAAGGGAGGCAGGGGCGGCTGTGGCTGATAAGGGAAGTTAAGGACTGTATAAAGATAAAAGAGAAGACGTATAACATAGCAAAGATGAGCGGGAAGCTGGAGGACTTGAAAACTTTTAAAGAGAAACAAAGGATAACTATAAAGGCAATACGTGGAGAACAAATGAGGTACGAAGGCAAACTGGCCAAAAATATAAAGGAGAATAGTAAAAGCTTTTCTCGGTATGTGAAAAGAAAAAAAAAGGTTAAGACTAAAATTGGGCCTTGAAGACAGAAACGGGTGAATTTATTACGGGGAACAAGGAAATGGCAGAAGAGTCGAATAGGTACTTTGGATCTGTCTTCACTGGGGAAGACACCAGCAATCTCCCAGATATCATAGTGGCTGAAGGACCCGGGGTAATGGATGAACTGACGGGAATTTATATTAGGCAGGAAATAGTGTTGGATAGACTGTTAGGTCTGAAGGTTGATAAGTCCCTGGGAGCTGATGGTCTGCATCCCAGGGTACTGAAGGAGGTGGCTGTAGAAATCGTGGACACATTGGTAATCATTTTCCAATGTTCTATCGATTCAGGATCAGTTCCTAAGGATTGGAGGGTGGCTAATGTCCCATTTTCAAGAAGGGAAGGAGAGAGAGGTGGATAATGTCCCATTTTCAAGAAGGGAAGGAGAGAGAGGTGGATAATGTCCCATTTTCAAGAAGGGAAGGGAATTATAGACCGGTTAGCATGACGTCAGTGGTGGGAAAGATACTGGAGTCAATTATAAAAGATGAAATTACGACTCATCTGGATAGCAGTAACAGGATAGGTCAGAGTCAGCGTTGATTTACGAAGGGGAAATCGTGCTTGACTAATCTTCTGGAATTTTTTGTGGATGTAACTCTGAAGATGGACAAGGGAGAGCCAGTGGATGTAGTGTACCTGGACTTTCAGAAAGCCTTTGATAAAGTCCCACATAGGAGGTTAGTGAGCAAAATTAGGGCACATGGTATTGGGGGCAAAATACTGACTTGGATTGAAAATTGACTGGCTGACAGGAAGCAAAGAGTAGTGATAAACGGCTCTCTTTCGGAATGGCAGGCGGTGACCAATGGGGTACCACAAGGTTCAGTGCTGGGACTGCAGCTGTTTACAATATATATTAATGATATAGATGAAGGTATTAAAAGTAAGATTAGCAAATTTGCGGATGACACAAAGCTGGGTGGCAAGGTGAAATGTGAGGAGGATTTTTTGAGAATACAGGGTGACTTGGACAGGCTAAGTGAGTGGATGAATGCAATTTAATGTGGATAAATGTATGGTTATCCACTTTGGTGGCAAGAACAGGAAGGCAGATTACTATCAAAATAGAGTCAAATTAGGTAAAGGGGCAGTACAATGAGATCTAGGTGTTCTTGTACATCAGTCAATCAAGCATGCAGGTACAGCAGGTAGTGAAGAAGGCTAATAGCATGCTGGCCTTCATAACAAGAGGGATTGAGTATAGAAGCAAAGAGGTCCTTCTGCAGCTGTACAGGGCCCTGGTGAGACCACACCTGGGGTATTGTGTGCAGTTTTGGTCTCCAAATTTGAGGAAGGACTTTCTGGCTATTGAGGGAGTGCAGGGTAGGTTCACGAGGTCAATTCCTGGAATAGCGGGACTGTCTTATGTTGAAAGATTGGAGCGACTGGGCTTGTATACCCTTGAGTTTAGAAGACTGAGAGGGGATCTGATTGAGACATATAAGATTGTTAAAGGATTGGACACTCTGGAGGCAGGAAACATGTTTCTGCTGATGGGTGAGTCTCGAACCAGAGGACACAGCTTAAAAATAAGGGGTAGGCCATTTAGGACAGAGATGAGGAGAAACTTCTTCACCCAGAGAGTGGTGGCTGTGTGGAATGCTCTGCCCCAGAAGGCAGTGGAGGCCAAGGCTCTGGATACTTTCAAGAGAGAGATGGATAGAGCTCTTAAAGATAGTGGAATCAAGGGTTATGGGGATAAGGCAGGAACAGGATACTGATTGAGGATGATCAGCCATGATCGTAATGAATGGTGGTGCTGGTTCGAAGGGCTGAATGGCCTACCCCTGCACCTATTGTCTATTGTCTATAAGATTTATTCCTCAACAACATCAGCAAACCAGTGTGTAGTTCTTTGTATCTACATCAGCCTTTATTCCATTGCGCTGCTTCTGCCTTCTCTGCTACATGCCTTGCAAAATTGATTGAAAACTGGATATTTTCTTTGTGCATGCAGAGGTTCACACCTATCAGGTTTCTTGCTTTGTTTGGGTGTTCTAGTGATTGTGTCAACCATTGAGTTTGTATTTAGGGCCCGTAAATTTCATTAATCTGCAAGGATTGCTTTGTATTTACATCCTCTCTTCAGCAGCTCTTTCACGTTACAAATGCAGAGTTTGTTCGCAGATCTTTCTGGAAGGCATCCCCAAGGGGTGAAAACGATCACGAACAGATCAGTTCTGCTTATTCACTTTTGATCTGAACAATTACAAAATGAGCCCTTTTCTCTGAATCTGATCTCAGATGATCAATAGATTCTGCAGGCTTCTGTGTAAATGTCATGAACTCTAGCTGATAAATACAAAAGCTAGTCCCTGCCTGTTTCAGGAGGGCCAACATCATCCCTGTGTCTGAGATGGCTCATGCAGCATGTCTCAATGACCACCGCCCAGTGGCCCTAATTTCGATGGTCATGAAGTGCTTTGAAAGGCTGGTCATGGCATTAATCAACTCCAGTCTTTGGATCAGAATGGTGCTGGAAAAGCACAGCAGGTCAGGCAGCATCCAAGGAGCAGGAAAATCGACGTTTCGGGCAAAAGCCCTTCATCACAAATAGCTCAGTTAATCAACTCCGGCCTCCCCAATGCTCTTGACCCACTCCAATTTGCCTATTGGACCAACAGATCCACGTCAGATGGCACATCACTTGCCCTTCACTCCTCTCTGGAACATGTTGACACCAAGAACAGCTATATAAAAATCCTACTCATTGCCCACAGTTCAGCCTTCAACACTATTATCCCCTCGAGACTGATTACTCAACTTAGTGATCTCAGACTAAGCCCCACTCTCTGCAACTGGATCCTGACCCACAGGCCACAATCAGTGAAGATTGGGGACAATATTTCATCCTCACTAACACTAAACACTGGCGCTCCCCAGGGGTGTGTACTCAGCCCCTACTGTACTCACTGTGTACCCATGACTGCATCGCCAAAGACTAATGCCATTTACAAGTTCACTGATGACACCACCAAGGTCGGTCTAGTCTCAGATAGTGACAAAACAGACTACAGTCGGGTGGTGGAAGACCTGGAAAAATTGTGCACTGAGAACTACCTAGCTCTCAATGCCAGAAAAACCAAGGAACTCATTATTGACTTTCAGCGGGATTGTACTCATGCCCCCCCCCCCACACATTAACAGCACAGAGGTGGAACGAGTGGAGAGTGTCAAGCTCCTGGGAGTGGTCATCCACAACAAGCTTTCTTGGACTCTTCATGTGGATGCACTGGTTACAAAGGCCTGACAATGTATCTTCTCCCTCAGGCAGCTGAGGAAATTTGGCATGACGGTGAATAACCTTGCCAACTTTTATAGGTGCTGGATTAGTGGTGCTGGAAGAGCACAGCAGATCAGGCAGCAGCCAAGGAGCTTTGAAATTGACATTTCGGGCAAAAGCACTTCATCAGGAATAAAGGCAGTGAGCCTGAAGCGTGGAGAGATAAGCTAGAGGAGGGTGGGGGTGGGGAGAAAGTAGCATAGAGTACAATGAGTGAGTGGGGGAGGAGATGAAGGTGATAGGTCAGGGAGGAGAGGGTGGAGTCGATAGGTGGAAAAGGAGATAGGCAGGTAGGTCAAGTCTGGACAAGTCATGGGGACAGTGCTGAGCTGGAAGTTTGGAACTAGGGTGAGGTGGGGGAAGGGGAAATGAGGAAATTGTTGAAGTCCACATTGATGCCCTGGGGTTGAAGTGTTCCGAGGCAGAAGATGAAGCGTTCTTCCTCCAGGCGTCTGGTGGTGAGGGAGTGGCGGTGAAGGAGGCCCAGGACCTCCATGTCCTCGGCAGAGTGGGAGGGGGGATTGAAATGTTGGGCCACGGGGCGGTGTGGTTGATTGGTGCGGGTGTCCTGGAGATGTTCCCTAAAGCGCTCTGCTAGGAGACGCCCAGTCTCCCCAATGTAGAGGAGACCACATCAGGAGCAACGGATACAATAAATGATATTAGTGCCTGTGCAAGTAAAACTTTGATGGATGTGGAAGGCTCCTTTAGGGCCTTGGATAGAGGTGAGGGAGGAGGTGTGGGCACAGGTTTTACAGTTCCTGCGGTAGCAGGGGAAAGTGCCAGGATGGGAGGGTCAGTTGTAGGGGGGCGTGGACCTGACCAGGTAGTCACGGAGGGAACAGTCTTTGCGGAAGGCGGAAAGGGGTGGGGAGGGAAATATATCCCTGGTGGTGGGGTCTGTTTGGAGGTGGCGGAAATGTCGGCGGATGATTTGGTTTATGCGAAGGTTGGTAGGGTGGAAGGTGAGCACCAGGGGCATTCTGTCCTTGTTACGGTTGGAGGGGTGGGGTCTGAGGGCGGAGGTGCGGGATGTAGAAGAGATGCGTTGGAGGGCATCTTTAACCACATGGGAGAGGAAATAGCGGTCTCTAAAGAAGGAGGCCATCTGGTGTGTTCTGCGGTGGAACTGGTCCTCCTGGGAGCAGATCCGGCAGAGGCGGAGGAATTGGGAATACGGGATGGCATTTTTGCAAGAGGTAGGGTGGGAAGAGGTGTAATCCAGTTAGCTGTGGGAGTCGGTGGGTTTGTAAAAAATGTTAGTGTCAAGTCGGTCGTCACTAATGGAGATGGAGAGGTCCAGGAAGGGGAGGGAGGTGTCAGAGATGGTCCAGGTAAATTTAAGGTCAGGGTGGAATGTGTTGGTGAAACTGATGAATTGCTCAACCTCCTCGCGGGAGCATGAGGTGGCGCCAATGCAGTCATTAATGTAGCGGAGGAAGAGGTGGGGAGTGGTGCTGGTGTAATTACGGAAGATCAACTGTTCTACATAGCCAACAAAGAGACAGGCATAGCTGGGGCCCATACGTGTGCCCATGGCTACGCCTTTGGTCTGGAGGAAGTGGGAGGATTCAAAGGAGAAATTGTTCAGGGTGAGGACCACTTCGGCCAAACGAATGAGAGTGTCGGTGGAAGGGTACTGTTGGGGACGTCTGGAGAGGAAAAAACAGAGGGCTTGGAGGCCCTGGTCATGGCGGATGGAGGTGTAGAGGAATTGGATATTGGTGAAAATGAGGCGTTGAGGACCGGGGAAACGGAAGTCTTCAACTTTTATAGGTGCGCCATCGAGAGTACTCTGTCTGGATGTATCACTACCTGGTATGGCAACTGTACCATTCAAGATCAGAGACGGTTACAGAGAGTGGTAAACTCAGCCCAGACAATCACAAAGGCCAACCTCCCATCTACAGAATCCATCTACCAGGCCCGCTGTCAAGAAAAGGCTGCCAGCATTCTCAAAGATCCATCCCACCCTGACAATGTTTGTCTGCAACCTCTACCATCGGGGAGAAGGTACAGAAGCCTGAACACACACACCAGCTGGTTTCAAAACAATTTCTACCCTACTGTTGTTAGAATACTGAATGGGCAAACAAACTGTTAGCATTCGCTTGTACCTGTGTTTTTGTTTTTGCTACCTATTATTTACTATCTATGTTACTTAACTCTGTGATCCGTCTGTATTGCTGACAAGACAAAGCTTTTCACTGTGTCTCGGTACATGTGACAATAAATTCAATTCAATCTGACTCTGAACTGGTCCTTGAATGTAGTCCATACCTTTGGGGGATGTTTTAACCCTTTGGCTGTTATTCCTGAGGTGTTAGGTCTGTGTAGGACTCTATTCCCAGTTCCTTGGCAGATTGTAATAGCTTGTTTTGCTGTTGTGATTGCCCATGAACCCAGACACTGCAGCCTTGAATGTACCTGATCCTGTGTAAACCAGTTGCCAGAGTTATTCACTGACATCTTCAACTTCTCCGTCCTACAAGGTGAAGTCCCCATCTGCTTCAAAAAGACCACGATCATCCCCGTACCTAAGAAAGCACATGCAACATGCCTTAATGACAACCGCCTCAGAGATCTGATCTCCATAATCGTGAAGTGCTTTGAGAGGCTAGTCATGGCCCACATCAACTCCAGTCTCCCAGCCTGTCCCAATCCTCAACAATTTGCCTCCCGACCTAACAGGTCTGCAGCAGATACCATCTCCCTAGCCCTTCATCATTCTGTGGAACATCTCAACAACAAGAATACCTACATCAAACTCCTGCTCATTGACTATAGCTCCACCTGCAACACCATTATCCCCTCCAGACTGATCTCAGAACTCCATAACCTTGGTCACAGCTCTGCCCTCTGCAACTGGATCCTCAGCTTCCTGACCCACAGACCGCAATCAGTGAAGTCAGACAGTTGTCCCTCCTCCACAATAACCCTCAACACCGGAGCTCCCCAAGGATGCATCCACTGCCCCCTTCTGTACTCCCTGTACAACCACGGCTGTGCCCTCAGCCCCCTACTGTACTCCCCGTACACCCACAGCTGTGTCCCTCAGAACCCTACTGTACTCCCTGTACACCCACAGCTGTGCCCTCAGCCCCCTACTGTACTCCCTGTACACCCACGGCTGTGTCCCTCAGAACCCTACTGTACTCCCTGTACACCCACAGCTGTGTCCCTCAGCCCCCTACTGTACTCCCTGTACACCCACGGCTGTGTCCCTTAGCCCCCTACTGTACTCCCTGTACACCCACAGCTGTGTCCCTTAGCCCCCTACTGTACTCCCTGTACACCCACGGCTGTGTCCCTCAGAACCCTACTGTACTCCCTGTACACCCACAGCTGTGTCCCTCAGCCCCCTACTGTACTCCCTGTACACCCACGGCTGTGTCCCTTAGCCCCCACCTGTACTCCCTGTACACCCACAGCTGTGTCCCTTAGCCCCCTACTGTACTCCCTGTACACCCACGGCTGTGTCCCTTAGCCCCCTACTGTACTCCCTGTACACCCACGGCTGTGTCCTTTAGCCCCCTACTGTACTCCCTGTACACCCACGGCTGTGTCCCTTAGCCCCCTACTGTACTCCCTGTACACCCACAGCTGTGTCCCTTAGCCCCCTACTGTACTCCCTGTACACCCACGGCTGTGTCCCTTAGCCCCCTACTGTACTCCCTGTACACCCACATCTGTGCCCTCAGCCCCCTACTGTACTCCCCATTCACCCGCGGCTGTGTCCCTCAGCCCCCTACTGTACTCCCCGTACACCCACGGCTGTGTCCCTCAGCCCCCTACTGTACTCCCTGTACACCCACGGCTGTTCTCTCAGCCCTCTACTGTACTCCCCGTGCACCCATGGCTGTGCCCTCAGCCCCCTAATGTACTGTGTGTACACCCACGGCTGTGTCCTCAGGAGAAAGTGAGGACTGCTGATGCTGGAGATTAGAGTCAAGAGTGTGGTGCTGGGAAAGCACATCAGTTCAGGCAACATCTGAGGAGCAGGACATTTTGGGTAAAAGCCCTTTATCAGGAATGCAGCTGTGAGCCAAGGGGGTGGTTAGATAAATGGGAGGGGGTGGGGCTGGTGGAAATGTAGCTGACAGTGTGATAGGTAGATTCCATCTTCCTTCCCACCTATCTGCTCCACTGATCACTGACTTCAGAAAGGAGGAGAACATGCCCCCAGTTACATCAATAAAACTGAGGCTGAGAGGGTGGAGAGTGTCAAGTTCCTCGGAGTGACGATAAGCAACAACATGTCCAGGACTTCCCTGGATGCGACAGTCAAGAAGGCACAACAACGCCTCTTCTTCCTCAGGCGGCACAGGAAATTCAGCATGTCCAAAAGGACCCTCACTAACTTTTACAGATGCACCATATAAAAGAATATTGTCCGGGTGATTAACAACCTGGTAAGGCAACTGCTCTGCCCAGGACTGTAAGAAACTACAGAAAGCTGTGTGCACAGCCCAGACCATCACTGGAAGCCAATCATCCATGGAAGTCATTTACACGGCTTACTGTCATGGAAAGGTTGCCAACATCATCAAAGACCTCTCCTACAACCTCTTCCATCAGGCAGAAGATATAGAAACTTGAACACATGCACCAACAGGTTCAAGAACAGCTTATTTCCTGCCATTATTAGACTGGTCAATGGACTCTCTAACTTTAAATAATGCCTAGCACATTCGCTGTGCAACATAACCTGTATGCCTCTGTCCAAGTTTTTTTTCACCCTGTGATCATGTGTCCTTACTTAATATGATCTGCCTGTATTCCTCATAAACAAAACTTTTCACTGTACTTAGGTACATGTGACAATAAATATATCCGAACAGTTGTTTGACGCACTAGTGTGCCTCTGATGGACTCATGTTACAGATGTCCCTAGACAGAGCCAGAAATAACCCTGTCACATAAAATTCAGGTCAGTGGTTACTTTCCATGTCACTGACTATGCAGTGTGGTTCAAATGATCTACAAAATGAATTCCATGTCATTGATTGCACCTGTTGTAATGTACAGACTCAGCCAGCCATGAACTTGAATCAAGAGGAGATTGAAGTGGTTTAGTATATACATTCTATCAGGATAGTCCTCATTGCAGGTACCAAAGGCTCCCATTTTCTGTAATTAACCCTATCTCCCAGTACTGCAGTTCTTCATTCTCCATTTCCCCCTCCAACTAACACAATTCATTGTCAGTGATTTGGAGTTTAAAAAGTAGGGAAGTCTTGTTACAATTGTACAGGGCTTAGGTGAGGCCACACCTGCAGCACTCAGTGCCGTTTTGATTCCTGTGTTTAGGAATGGACATACTGGCATTAGAGTCAGCTCAAAAAGTACACAGAAGGCAGATTCAGGAATCAAGGAGTTGAACAACCAGAATATTTAAACAGATTAGGCCTTTATTTATTAGAGTTTATAAGATTGAAGGGTGATCTTATTGAAATATACAAGGTTCTGAGGGGGCTGGACAGGAAGATGTTGAGAAGATGTTTCCACTGGTGGGGGAATCTCAAACTAGGGGTCACTCATTTAAAAGTTAGATGTTAAGGCATTCGTTCTTGCAGAGAAAATTACGATGTCTAGAATTCTCTACTCAAAGTTTGTAGAGGCTGGATTACTGAAATAATTAAGAAGAAGTAGATTAATATCAGGAATTGAAGGCTATGAGGAGCTGGCATAAACATGGGTTTGAGGCCTGGGGCAGATCTGCTGTGATCTTGTTGAATGATGGGACAGGACTGAGTGGCTGCGTGGTCTATTCCTGGTGAGTATTTCTTTGTTCTTAACACTTATAAGCATGTATTCCCGAAGGAAAATGATAACTACCTTTCACAGTTTAAAAAGAAGACGATACAAAGCAAAACATTAAACATGTACTAAATAAGGCAAAGATTAGCAAAACTTAAGGAAAATGCTTAAGCAGTGCAATTATTCCAGGACTAAGCCAGTATTTTGATAGCCCTTTAGATGGCTCTTGTCTAGTGCATGTGCATAAAAAATATCATGTTGGATGCCTGGTGCAAGATCTTATTTGCATTTAACTTACATTTGCACCCATATATTTACACAGGTGCTTCCTGCCACAGACAAAACTTTGAAATTTTATATGAAGTCTTCCTGTTCCACTTTAACACTCCTGCCGTCCTGAAACAGTCTACATCTGATGGTCAAACCTTGAAAAATCCAGGCCATAACTTAAATGTGTAAAACATTGAAAAATTTCTCTGACAACAATAAGGCACTATAGAGATGCTGTTAATAGATCAGTTCCTCTTTAAAAGCTTCCCCTACACCTAAACTGAGCTTTGAAAGAAACACTTAAATCCTAGTACAAATGCTGAGAAATTACCCCAGTTATCTACTTTATTTGTTTTTAATAAAGTTTGAGGTCATAATACAGCTTTATACCAACATATAAAGTACGGCTTTCATAATTTGAATAAATTAATTCAGGGAACTTTCCTTTGGTTTCGAACATGGAGCAGGATTCTGGGTGCTTGGTTGGAGCATCATTGCCCAGGGGTAAAGTGAGGATTCCAATGGCACTCATCCACAGACTCTATCAACAAACACATCGACCTGGACCCAATATACCGGCCACTGCAGCGGACAGCTCGAACTGACAACCGGAAGCGGCAGAGACAGGCCACTATAAATGCCGGAGGAAACAGCACAGAAGCGCTTCACAGGAGGCTCCCAAGCACTGAGGATGTCACCTAGACAGGGGACGAAACGTTTGCAAGACAAATTCCCAGCTCGGCGAACAGAACCACAACAATGAGGATTCCAATTCTGCACAGTGCCAGGAACAACCATCCCGGCAGTGAAAGGGTCAAAACAGTAAACTCAGCTGCCGGTTTTCAAGAGGTAATTTGACCCCGACTTGAAAAAGGGAACATTGCAGGTCCACAGGGATAGGACAGAGGGAATGGGATGAATTGGACAGTTTTTTCAGACAGTCATCATAGACATGATGGACTTTGTGTGTTATATGATTTTATAAAGGGACCTGAATCAGTAGTCATGGATATAAGGTTAAATGCACGATACTTCCAAGAATCATAAGATTAGATTAGATTACTTACAGTGTGGAAACAGGCCCTTCGGCCCAACAAGTCCACACCGCCCCGCCGACGCGCAACCCACCCATACCCCCTACATCTACCCCTTACCTAACACTACGGGCAATTTAGCATAGCCAATTCACCTGACCTGCACATCTTTGGACTGTGGGAGGAAACCGGAGCACCCGGAGGAAACCCACGCAGACACGGGGAGAATGTGCAAACTCCACACAGAGAGTCACCTGAGGCGGGAATTGAACCCGGGTCTCTGGCGCTGTGAGGCAGCAGTGCTAATCACTGTGCCACCGTGCTGCCCAATTGTAGAGTTAAGTTTTAGAATGAGTGGGTGCAGCAGTCATTACTTCAACAGTCAAGACTGGTTCAGATAGTACAATGAAAGGGATGGAAAAAATAAATGTTTGGAAACAGGTTAACGACTGCGATTAGAGCTACTTGATGTAGTTATGGTAAATGTTGAGTGGCTTTTACCAAGTTGTAATTTTATTGCATTGTGCCCATAATTAGTAACAATTCAACACTCACATGCCAACTCAAAGACTGAAGAGGGATAATATTGAAAAGCTTATTTGTGCTAAAACAATTCAAATGCTAAATCCATGAAAATATTCAAATTGCATGGGTAAAAGGAAATCCCACCTTCATCACAAAATGTCAAATTCTCAGAACAAAGGATGACCAGGTTGTCTGATCCCAGCTTATTACATTTCACAGGTTCAGCTACCACACTGATCCCAGCTTACTTTATACATATAATAGATATATCTCACAGGTGCAGCTCCCAAACTGATCCCAGCTTTTTTTTTCATAAATTCCCTACAGTGTGGAAACAGGCTCTTCGGCCCAACAAGCCCACGCTGACCCTCCAAGGAGTAACCCACCCAGACCCCTTCCCCTATCCTATATTTACCTCTGACTAATGCACCTCACCTGCACATCCCTGAACACGATGGCAATTTAGTTTGTGGGCTACCATGAGTAGTCAGGCAGTCATTTCCGAGATGTCTTTGATGTAGGGAGAGTGGCTAAGATTTCTGGACGCGTTTTGTCTGCTTGTTTGAGTTTGTTGCTGAGAAATCAGGGGACTGTGTTCATTGGGTACCTGTTCTTTTTGAATACATGGTACAGGTGATTTTCCTCTGCTCTTTGTAGTTCCTCTGTGCTTGTTGCTTGTTGGGCAGCCAAATGGGGAACTTCAAACCAGCGTCTACAGGAAAACAACACATATGAACTAAATACTGAACTACAGAAGCAATCATCCCAACATGCACAAACAAAGCTGCATTAGAACATTATTTCAATGAGCCACCACACACTACATCACAGAGGAACTACACAGAGCAGCAGAAAATCACAGGTTCAGCTCCAACACTGATTCTAGCCTATTATATATTTACATATCTTACAGCTTCAGCTCCCACACTGAACGCCTTACCCCAGCCCCATCCACTACCTCTTGTTGTTCCTGTGCCACTCACCATCATTTGCTACCCAGATTATCCCGATCCGCTATAAAATGCATTGTTTGGTCCCATCTGTCTACTCAACCCAAGATCCATGAGGGCCAAGCACTAGCAGAGTGGTTTATTTTATACAATGCTGAGAAAGGGAGATCAATCCATGTACCTGCTCTGAATCACAGATACCTAACCCTTCCCCAGTTCAAATTTATGGACATTTCAGCTGAAAATAATACCAAGGTTGATTATGACATCTTGTGCCAAAATTTGCTCATCAATTGTACTCATAAAGTAACTGAGGCATCTCCAACCTACAAAGTTCCAACTTCAGCAAAGGATTCAGTACTTCACAGGCCGATTAGAGAAAGGGAAAATGCTGAGGAACAAAATGTAATCAACTTATTGCAATAAAATGAAATTTGAAGCTAAATTTACAAAATGGTTTAGCAAAGCATGCTCCCAGACAATTCTCCATGGGACTCCTCCTCCCATGATTTAGATTTCATTGCAACCCAGATTAACGTAATTAATCTTTGGAGTTCTAATGGAAATGACGCAGAGCTAAGTCCCAGAAAGAACATTTACAGCAGAAAATTAACTTCAATCTGGCATTTTTTTTGTTTCTTTCAGGGAGGAAAGTTACTGGAAAATGGAACATTATTCTGGTGGAGTTTGCAGGTTTGACTATAGGTAGCTCAGATTGCATGTTGCTATGAACCCATCTGATGGTGTTATTGGATAAGTCAGACCCCAGACTGAAACTTGGCTTTGATGAACCATAAGTTTTACTTTTCTTTTTGTTTACCATACAGTTCAGTCACTGAGCATTTTCACAAAGGGCTGCCAATGTACTTTGTAACAAAAGAACATAAACGTTCATAAAAGAACACAAAAACATGGAAGAAAAACATAAATTGTATTACACTACACAACAACTATAAAATGGTCTCATTGTAAATATCGGTGGAAGAAAATTCACCTCAGACACCCTTACAGACATTCAAATCTCAGTCAAGACTCAACCATATCTCTAAAATAAAGTTTCTTCCTCAGCTGGCATTGTTGCAGAGTTTCCTTTTGCAGATTTCCATGCATTCATTCAGTATCATTTTGTTCAATATATGTCTTTTCCTCATGCTCTTAAGACAAGCTGCTAACTCTGCTGATTTATTATGTAACATGAGTACCCCAAGCTCATGTCTTCAACAGACCTGTAGGCTGTCTTCTCCTGTGTCACCTCCATAGCCTTCCGGGGCTGGAGCTTTCTTCCTAATGACTTTGAGATACCTCACGAATTATTGCCAGCCCTGCCTCCTTGGAGACTGCTATTAGCAGCACCTCTACTGTCATGGACCTCTTCCCTCTGAATGACTCTGCTTCTTGTCCCTTTCCTGTTGGGTCAAGAAACTCAAAGCAGAAAGCAATGACCTCCCCAGGTGTTTGCTAATCATTTCATAAAGTCACGTTGCTTCTTAGAAACGCTGTTTTGAACTTTCTGTTCAAACCAACTTTCTGTCCATTATAACAACAAGTCAGACCTTCACAAAACTGTAAACTAATATCCATTTTCCTCCACTTTAGAACCAAAATGTCCAAATAACAATAAGATATTATGAACATTTATCACAACATAATATAATAGGGACTATTTCATTATTAATTTGGATTGCAAAGCCTAGAAGCTGTCACATATGATTTTAACAATGTCTCTCATTATGAGGAAACTGCTTCACTGTAAGTGATTTCACCAGATGATCCACTGAAGAATAATGAATCCTACTTCTTGACTTTAAAGTTCCTGAAATATAATCTGCATTTAAAATGATTTTTTTTTTGCCCTGACTGAACACCTTATGTTTACAAACTGTAATTGTGAACACAACTCTTTTCTTTGTTAAAACTGGGGAAAGGCACCAGTATTCTTATCTGTACAGGTAAATACCATTGCCAAATGCTTGTACAAAGCACAATGAGAACTGTAGCAATATTTTTAAAAAAATAATAACATTATTTAACCCAGTAAGAAACAAATCACTATTTCTTTATATCACAATGATAATATAAATATTAACCTTGAATAAAGTAAACATAGCTAATAAGCTCTGGATCTGATTAAAACGATCTTTGAAACAGAACCAAGAGTATCTAAATGTCTTGTTTTTCATGTTTTTCAGCAGTCTTTACAAAGAAAGGAAATGGAGAGATATGAGGCTGGATGTTACGTGAGGTGGTGGGGAGGGTGGGGTGGTGGAGAGCGGTCAATCTGCTCACAATGTCCATCTCCATGGGAGGAAAGTTTACTTCAAACACAGCAACTATTAAGGTGCCATTCCCACAATGGTAACTGAGTCGAGAGTGTGATGCTGGAAAAACACAGCAGGTCAGGCAGCGTCAGGGAAGCAGGAAAATCAAAGTTTCGGGCAAATGCCCTTCATTAGGAACGAGGCTGGGAGCCTGATGAAGGGCTTTTGTCCGATACATCGATTTTCTTGCTTCTCTGATGCTGCCTGACCTGCTGTGTTTTTCCAGCACAACTCTCTTGACTCTGGTAACTCCAGCATCTGCAGTACTCACTTTTGCCACAATGGTGACTGTCTATTCACAGAAAAATGGATCAAATAGTCATGCAAATGGATACAAACAGGCATAATATAATTGGCATTATGGAAACATGGTTGCAGGGTGACCAGGGATGGAAACTAAATAGCCAGGGTTTTATTTTGAAAGGACAGACAAAAAAGTTAAATGAGATGGAGTATCTGAGTTAAAGAGGGCATTAATACAATAGTGAGGAAGGATAATAGTTCCAGTGAAGTGGAATCTGTATGAGTGGAGCTTAGAAATACCAAGGCACGGAAAACAATTGTGGTGGGGGGGGTTGATATATAGACCTCAAACTGGAGTGGCAATGTTGTGGAAGATATTAAACAGGAGATTAGAAGTGCAAGCCTTAAAGTTACAGCTGTAATTATGGGCAACGTTAATATGCGTATAGATGGGACAAACCAAATCAGTAATAGAGGAGGAATTCCTGGATTGTGCATGGGATGGTTTTCTGGATATAAATGTTGAAGGACCAATTAGAAAACAGGCCATTTCTTAACTGGGTAATGAGAAAGGAATAATTGGTCATCTAGCTGTACTCCTTGGGGGAGAGTGATCATAATATGACTAAATTTCTCATGAAGGTTTCATTCTGTTATTCGTCCATAGGATACGAGCATCATTGGTTAGGCCGGCATTTATTGCTATCTTTAATTGCCAGAGGGCATTTAAGGGTCAATCACATTGCTGTGCGTCTGGTGTCACGTGGAAGCCAGACTGGATAAAATGGCAGATTTCCTTCCTTTATCAGTGAAACAAATGGGTTTTCATAAAGTCAACAGCAGCCACTTTTAGATTAGCTTTTAATTCCAGATTTTTATTGAATTCAAATTTCATTTGCCACGGTGGAAATTGAATCTATGTTCCTAGGGCATGAGCCTGGGGTTTTGGATTACTAAATAAAAACCAAAAGAACTGCTGATGCCGTAACCCAGAAACGAAAACAGAAATTGCTGGAAAAACTCAGCAGGTCTGGCAGCATCTGTGAAGAGAAATCAGAGTTACTGTTTTGTTCCAGTGATCCTTCTTCAGAATGGTTCTGCGGAAGGGTCACTGGACCCGAAACATTCAGACCATGGCTAACAAGGAAAATTAGGGTTTGTATTAGATCCAAGGCTCAGGCATACAAATTGGCAAAATAGAGACAGCAGACTTGAGGAGTGGGAGCAGTTCAGATTTCAGCAAAGGAGAATAAGGGGATTGATTAAGAGGGAAAAGTAGAGTAGGATAGAAAGATTGCAGGGAATACATAAACTGACTTGAAAAGCTTCTATACGTATGTGAAAAGAAAAAAAAATTAAACAAATGTAGGTTCCTTATAGTCAAAAACATGGATGGTTTTAATGGAGAACAAAGAGATGGCAGACCAATTAAATACAGAATTTGCTCTGTCTTCACGAAGGAGAAAAATTACACTACGCCAGGTTATAATCCAACAGGTTTATTTGGAAGTACTAGCTTTTGGAGTGCTGCTCCTTCATCAGGTAACTAGTAACTTTATCCACCTCAGTCCAACACTAGCACCTCCACTTTACAAAGGAGGACACAAACAATGCCGCAAAAATACTGGGGAACACAGGGGTTAGTAAGAGGGAGGAGCTGAAGGAAACCAATACTAGTGGGGAAATTGATGGGATTAAAGCTGGTAAGTACCAAGGCTTGATAATCTACATCCCAGAGTAATTAAGGAAGTGGCCATGGAAATAGTGGATGCTTTGGTGGTTATCTTTCAAGATTCTATGGACTCTGGAACAGTTCCTATGGATTGGAGGATAGTTAATGTAACACCACTATTTAAAAAGGAAATAGAGAAAAAACAAGGAATTATATACCAGTTAGCCTGACATTGGTTGTGGAGAAAATTCCAGAGTCTACTATAAAAGATTTAATCACACAGCAGTTTGAAAACATTGACAGAAGTGGACAGAGTCAATATGGATTTACGAAAGGAAAATCGTGCTTGACAAATATACTGGAAATGTTTTATGATGTAACCAGTAAATTGAATAAGGGAGAGCCAGAGGATGTGGTTTATTTGTATTTTTACATGGCTTTCAAGAAAGTCCCATATAAGAGATTAGTGAGTAAAATTAAAGCATGAGATGGGTGTCGCGTACTAATATTAATAGAGATATGCTTGACAGACAGAAATAAAGAATAAATGGGTCTTTTTCTGAATGGCAGACAATGATTAGTGGAGTACTGCACCGATCAGTGCTAAGACCCAGTTATTCACAATCCAGAGTAATGATTTCCATGAGAGGACTAACTGTTAATATCTCCAAGTTTGTAAATGAGACAAGGCTGGGTGGGAGGGTGAGCTGTGAGGAGCATACAGAGATGCTTCAGTATGATTTGGATAAATTGAGTGGGAAAATGCATGACAGTTGAAGTATAATGTACACCAGTTGCTGAATCGCTAAGCACGTGCAGTGAACAGTAAAGGAGGCAATGATATGTTGGCTGTCATAGCAAGAGGATTCGAGTACAGGAGAAGGGATGTCTTGCTGCAACTGTACAGCGCCTTTGTGAGAAAGCACTGGATTATTGTGGGTAGTTTTGGTCTCCTTACCTATAGAAGGATGTTCTGACTATGGAGGGAATGCAACGAAGGTTTACCAGACTGATTCCTGGGATGTCAGGACTGACACATGAGGAAAGACTGGATTGTTTAGGTTTATACTCACTGGAGTTTAGAAGAATGAGAAGATTTTGGCAGAAACCTATAAAAGTCTTACAGGACTAGAGAGAGTAAATACAGGAAGGTTATTCTTCATGACTGGAAAGTCCAACACCAGGCATCACAGTCTAAGGCTACAAGTTAGGCCATTTAGGATTGAGATGAGGAGAAATGTCTTCACCCAGAGAGTGGTGAGCGTGTGGAACTCTTTACAGGAGAAATTGGTCAAAGCCAAAACATTGAATGTTTTTCAAGAAAGATTTAGAAATTGTTCTTAAGGCTAAAGAGACCAAAGGGTTTAAAGTGGAAGTATGAACAGGGAACTGAGTTAAATGATCCGCTATGATCTTATGGAATAGCAGAGCAAGCTTGAATGGCCTACCCTTGCTTCTATTATCTATGTTTCTATAACACACTGGGATTGCCTAAATAGGAGGAACATCCTCCTGTCCTCCTTTCCTGTGGAAAGGAAGGCTTGTTCTTGAGAACTTCAGGTAATCTGAATGGCTGGCAACTGCAGCAATACTATAACTCCATAGTGGGTGCTACTGAGACGGCATGAAAGCCCACAAAAGAACAGGAAAAGTGTCAGAACCAGAAAAATCCTTGGCTTACTGGGCAACAAGATATCAACAAGGACAGGGACAGGGATGAAAGGAGGGAGATATTGGAGACTAGGTGGAGTGGAACAACAAGATTACTTCATGCAAGTGTGTCCCCAGTTTGCACAAGACATCCTGCCCATCACAATGCATCCCCTTTCTTACCCACAATAAAATTGTAAATAAAAATTCCACTTTCACCCACCTTCCATTGCCCAGTAGAGTTGAACTGAGGGCATCAAGTGGACAATACTTGGCCAGACCTTCAATAGACCAAAAGATGAATGGGCGACTCTTAATACCTTATGTTTCTTTTAGCTGCAGTGAAGATGCACAATTTGAGAAAGTGTGAACCCTGGGGAGGACAGCCAAGAGTCTGTTGTTGGTGACAAAAGGTGAAGCATCAATAAAGAAATATAGGCCAGATTGGAGAAGGACTGGACTGCTGGACAACACCAGAAGCTGGACAGATGGAGGAATGAGAGTGTGAGTATGTAGAGAGGTTCTTTGGCACCTTACGGATTCTGGCCAATTATGGATATATTGAAATTAATTCTGGGAGTAAAGTCACATGCCTCCCATGTCATTACCCCTACACCCCACACCTACAACACCCCATTATCCCATACACTCCCCCAACCCGCATCACCACAGCATCTCCCTATCATCCCCATCTTTCCCCACATTTACATCAATAGACATTAGGTGCAGGAGTAGGCCATTCTGCCCTCCGAACCTGCACCACCATTCATTATGATCATGGCTGATCATCCTCAATCCTGCCTTATCTCCATAACCTTTGATTCCACTATCCTTGAGAGCTCTATCCAACTCTTTCTTAAATTAATCCAGAGATTGGGCCTCCACTGCCCTCTGGGGCAAAGCATTCCACACAGCCACCACTCTCTGGGTGAAGAAGTTTCTCCTCATCTCTGTCCTAAATGGCCGACCCCTTATTTTTAAGCTGTGTCCTCTGGTTCGGGACTCACCCATCAGCGGAAACATGTTTCCTGCCTCCAATCTTTTAACAATCTTATATGTCTCAATCAGATCCCCTCTCAGTCTTCTAAACTCAAGGATCTACAAGCCCAGTCGCTCCAATCTTTCAACATAAGACAGTCCCGCTATTCCAGGAATTGACCTCGTGAACCTAAGCTGCACTTTCTCAATAGCCAGAATGTCCTTCCACAAAGTTGGAGACCAGAACTGCACAGAATACTCCAGATGTGGTCTCACCAGGGCCCTGTACAGCTGCAGAAGAACCTCTTTGCTTCTATACTCAATCCCTCTTGTTAGGAAGGCCTTCCCATAAGCTGCACCCCCACCATCGATTGCATGTTCCTCTAGTCCCATCACTGCTCACCCCCTCCTTCCATGTAGTTCCCTCTCCCCATCTCCGCTCCCCCCCAATACCCCTTCTGGCATCAGCCCCTCCCCCATCATATTCTCCCTTCTACAGCCCTGCCCCCAATAGCCCCACCCCACTGGCCCCTCCTCCACATCGCCCCATTAGCCCCGCCCAGTCCCCACTGGCCCCGCCCCCAAATAGCCCCACCCACCAGCGCCCCAAGTGTTTTCCACTGGCCCCTCCCCCACATCGCCCCATTAGCCCCGCCCAACCGTCCCCACTGGCCCCGCCTCCAATAGCCCCACCCACCAGCGCCCCAACAGTCCCCCCGTTAGCCTCAGGCTCTCCAGGTCGGTGTCGTCACTTCCGGCGGGCGGTTTTTCTCTCCCTCCCTCCTGCTTCCTCCCCCCCCTCCCCCCGGAACCTTGATCCGAACGGAACGGAAATCCGCGCGGCCGGAGGAGGGGGTTCGCGGTGACTCAGACAGCCCCAGCCGCCCTTGGCCGCGCAGCTCCGCAGGCCCGGGCCCAGAGTGAGACACACACACACCCGCCCACCGAGAGACGGAGAGGAGGAGGAGGAGCGGCTTCTTCCCCAGGCGGGGGACATGTTGTGGCGAAGGGAATGAGCCACAGAGCCCTGAGCGCTCGGGTGAACAAGCGGCAGCGCTGGAATGACTGGGACCCAAGGTGAGGGTGAGGGGAGGGAGGCGGCCTAGCGCGCTTTCCGATACCCCCCCACCTACCTCCCCACCCCCCCCACCTACCTCCCCACCCCCCCCCCACCTACCTCCCCACCCCCCCCACCCCCACCTCCCCACCCCCCCCACCCCCACCTCCCCACCCCCCCACCCCCCCAACCCTCCATACCCCCCCCCAAACCCCAACCCCGTCTCTCTTTCTCCCCGCAATCCGCTCCTCTCTCTATATAAGCTTCTGTTTCCCCACAAGTCCCCTGTCTCCCTCCCCCAACAAGCTTCATCCAATACTCCACCCTCCCTCCAAAATACACCCCCTCACTCCTCCCTTCCCCTTTACGTTTCCCTCCACACCTCCCTGTCCTCCCCTCGCCCTCATTTTCCCAACTACCCCCCCCCTCCTCCCCCGCATTGTTTTTCCGCTCCCTCCCCCATCTCCCCGTCCCGGCCTTTACCGCCCAACGGCGCCGTTCTCCCACCCTCCCAACACCCCCGCCCTTTCTCGGCCTGCTTCCCCACGTGAGTCCCAGGCTGCAGCCAGGGCCTAGTCCCTGTCAAATACAATAATCCCGGCAGCTGGTCAAGGGTTGGGGGGGTGGGTGGGGAAGGTGGGATCGCACCAACGGCAATAAAATGAAGCATCAACACCCAGGGGACCAGTGAAAATCAAAATAGTTAAAATAATTGACAGCTCTTGTCCATCGACATTCTAGTCAACGGAAGGGGTTGAGAGAGGGAAGATTGGTTTCGTTTTAATGAATTTGATCATTTCTTCACTTAATATGAGGCATACCAGTACTTTTTTCTATATGTTACCCAATGCTTGCATTACCTCGATTTTTGTTTTATAGCTTTAAGTTTTGGTGTTTCAATTTGTTCAGTTTCTCCATGATATCATCTTGTGCTCAATGAAGTTTGTTGTACTTTCTTACCTGAAAACTGAATATTATAGTTGATATTTAATTCGAGTTTAATCTTTGTAAAGCTAGCTGTTTTGTCAGTTTGGTTTTGCATGGTATAGGTACTGAAACAGTTTTTTGTTGCAGAATTTATGGGGATTTCCAAGCCATAATGAACTAAGTTGTTTGCACTTCATAAAGTGGAAAGTCCTGGCACATTTGGATTTTTACAAAATCAAAATATTACTGATGCTGGAAATAGTAAATATGTTTGGCAGCATCTATCAATATAAACCATTAATGTTTTGACTTTTAGCACAACTGGGAAAAGTTTAAAATATAACCTGTTTTAAGCAAGTACAGGAGAAAGGAAAATAACAAAGGGTGTGACAAGATTGAACAGGAGAAAATAAATGGAAAACTGAAATGATATTTGGGTTATAACCATTTTTAAGATTTAAAAAGGACCTAAGGGACATTTTGACGTGGGGATGGTGTGTGTATGAAATGACTTGTCAGAGGAAGTGGTGGAGGTTGGTACAATTACAACATTTAAAGGGCATCTGGATGGGTGCATGAATAGAAAGGGTTTAGAGGGATATGGGCCAAATAGGACTCAATTAATTTAGGAAATCTGATCAGCATGTACGAGTTAGACTGAAGGGTTGGGTTCCTCTATGACTCTAACTCATGCACAAGCTTCTACCTACATTTTAACAGGCTAAAGTAGGAATGTTGAGATGTGAAAGCTATTTTGTGCAAGAGACAGTATTTGATTAAACTATAACTTTTGATAAATGTCCCATTATGAAGATATTATGTCAGCTAAGTTGTCATATTTTGATTTTCATTACTGTGACCTTTGCTGTTCTTTGCATTCTTATCCTGGGCATGGATTTTCAGAAACACAATGTTATTAAATTCCAAATCTGCTTTCTTCTAGTTTTAGGGATTTTTAATTAAAAGCTAAGCTTGTACTTATCAAGTCTATTTCTGTTCGATGTGAAAGCAGTTTCTTGCCTGAATGTTTTGAGTGCTGATTGGTTTGTTTAGTATAAGCCTGTCATCACTGTACTTCCTTTGAGAGTTAGTGCCATAAAATGCACATACTCTTAATTCCACAGGCTGGGACAAGACTATTTTAATTATTATTTTTCTTTCAATAATTGCCCATTAATGATCATTTTGGTAGCTTGAAACGAGTTGTTTTAATATAATGCACTTCCTTTATATTGTTACCTTTTGGGAAGAATACAGAAGTTGATTGTGGGTCCTTATGTGTGAAGCTAAAAATATGTGGAAGAAGTTGCAGTGAGACATCTGAGGAGTAAATTACTGCATAGTTCACAGGAATATCGAAGCTCAGCATTTGACTGTATAATTATTTCCCTCTTTTCTTCACTCATGGGATGCAGAAGTCACTGGTTGGCCCAGCTATTTTGCCCATTCCTAGTTGCCTTTGAGAAGGTGGTAGTGAATCACTAAAAGTCATTGCTGTTACAGTTCCAGGATTTTAACTCAACAACACAAACAATGGTAACATATTTCCAAATCAGGATTGTGACTTGGAGAGAAGCTTACAGGTGATGTCCCCACGTATCTGCTACCCTTATTTAGATGGTAGTGTTTGACTGTTTTGGAAGGAACTGTCTAAGAAGCCTTTGTGATTAACTGCAGTGCATCTTGTAGATTTTACACATGCCGCCACTAAGTGTTCATGATGGAGGAAGTGGATCTTTGTGGATATGTTGCCAAGTTAGTGGGCTGATTTGTCTTCGATGATAAATTCCTGAGTGTTATTGGTGCTGCACCCATCCAGGCAAGTGGCAAATACTCATTCTAACTCAGGAGTATGATGGAGTTTTGCCTTGTAGATGTTGAACAGATTTTGGGGAGTCAGGAGATGTTACTTATCACAGTATTTCGAGCCTCTGATCTGCTTTTGTAGCCAGTGTTTATGTGGCTAGTCCAGTACACTTCCTGGTCAGTGGTAACCTCCAGGATGGTGATGGTGATGCCACTAAACATTAGGAGGAGATGGTTAGATTCTCTTTTTGGAGGTGGTCATTATTTGGCACTTGTGTGGCGTGTATGTCACTTGACAATATGCAGTAATCAAGCTTGAATATTGATCAGATCTTGCTGTATTTGGACCTGAACTGTTTTAATATCTTAGGAATTTTGAGTATCCCTACCTCTAATGTTATGATGGAGGGAAGGTCATTGATGAAGCAGCCTTGGGCACTACTCTTAAGCGTTCCTGCACATATACCTGGAACCAAGATGACTCACTTCCAACAATCACAATGAGATTCCTGTATGCCAGGTATGACTTCAACCAAAGGAAAGATTTTCCAGATTCCCATTGATTGATTGCAGTTTTGTTAGGGCTCCTTGATGCCAGACCTGTTCAAATGCAGCCTTGATGTCAAGGGCTATTATATTCTCAGATCTCTTGTCCATGTTTAAAACAAGGCTGTGATGGAGTCAGGAGCTGAATTGCTCTGGTGGAACCCAAACGAAGCATTCATGATAATAGTAAAAAAGAATTTAAGACAATGTCAACATCATTTCATAGCCTGGGCTCAGGGATGAGACTGGTATCCATGATCCGGGGGACCAATGGAGGAGGCTACGATGGATCATCCACTGGGCACTTCTGGCTGAAGTGTCTTTTTTGCACTGGAGTCCACAATTATTAATAGGGATATTTATGAAACCTCCAGCATTGAATTCTCTTAATTATCCTCCATCATTCACAACTGGATGCAGCAGGCCTGCAGAACTTAAACCTGATTCATTGGTTATGGAATCACTTAACCTTGTCTGCTGGTTGCTTATGCTATTCAGCACAAGTCCTGTTTTGTATCCTCCAGATTGACACCTTAGTTTTAGATATGCTTGGTGCTACTCCTTACGTGCTTTCCTGCACTCTTCATTGAGCTAAGGTTGATCCCTGATTTGGTGGTAATGGTAGACTCGGGGGATTTGCTACGCCATGAGGACGCAGAATGTATTGGAGTAAAGTTCTGCTAATGGCCAACTGAGCCTTGTAGATGCCTTGTCTTGAGTTGGTTGATCTGTTCAGTCTAATTCATTTAGCACTGTGATAGCCCCTGTTGTGATGTGTGGCAGTATGCATACTGTGAAGATGGGGTTTTGTCTCCACGCCGACCCTTTAATTGCCTACTCTGACAATGTCTTTCAAGTTGGTTGGTCTCCTGTGTCTTGTTACTCTGCCTTTACTCTTGGCCCCTCCATAAGATGTAGGAGCAGAAATTAGGCCATTTGGCCCATTGAGTCTGCTCCAACATTCAATCATTTCTGCTAGGTTTCTCAATCCCACTCTTCTGCAACCTCTGATCCCATTAACAATCAGGGATCTGTCTTAAATGTACTCAGTGACCTGGCCTGCACAACTTTCTGTGGCAATGAATGCCAAAGATTCATCACTGTTTGGCTGAAGATGTTTCTCCTCTTCATTAAAGAATTTTCCCTGTACTCTAAGGCTAAGCTTCCCAATGACCACTGTACCCAGGACTTCCAGTACTCTTAAGTTTCAATGAGACTGACTCTCACCCTTCTAAACTCCATCAAGGATCGACCCAGAGTCCTCAAATGTTTCTCGTGTTAAGCGTTTCATTCCTAGAATCATTCTTGTGAACCTCCTTGGGATTCACTCCAGAGCCAGTATGCCCTTCACTCGTTCATTTGTGAGGATCTGCTGATTTGTGGGTTTTAGTTCTCGAATCATAGAGATGTACAGCATGGAAACAGACCCTTCAGTCCAACCCGTCCATGCTGGCCAATTGCTGCTTTCTATGAAACTATTTTTGGGATCATCTCTATTGTACCTGTTCTGCTGGCTTTGTTCTGTTGCCTTTTCCTGGATTCTGTGCCCATCACCACTGCTCAGATCCTTGGCTACTAGATTTGTTTGTCTGGAGAAATACTTAATTAGCTTTTCCTGAGCAGGCTCTGAAAGTTATTCACATGCTTGTATCTCCTTGCCTGCCTCTGACTCTTTGATTCCAACTCCCTTGCCTGAAGTGATTCTGTGGATGAACTATAAGCCGTCCTATGGCTGACTGCAGTTCATTGCTCTGCATTCTTCAGTTACCTCTTTTCATCCCCACTTCTCCTAGGATCCTGAGGGGATTTGAGTGGGTGGATGCCGAAAGAATGTCTCCCTGTTTTAGGATGCACTAGGGAATGCAAATAAGACTACTCATAGGAAATGGAGGTGAGATCTTTTTTTAAGGATTGTTGGTGTGTACAATTCTGAGGGCGGTGTTGCCTGGCACACTGAACATAGCATTGAAGAGCGATTCTTGATTGGGAGAGGGGTGAGTGTGTGCAGGGTAGACAAACCTGAGGCAAGGGGAGCAATGGTCTAGTGGTCTTATTGCTGGACTGATAACCTAGATAACGTTCTGGGGACCTGGGTTTGAATCCTGCCACGACAGATGGTGGAATTTGAATTCAATTAAAACAACAATAAAAATCTGAAATTCAGAGTCTAATGATGACCATTATAACCATAGTTGATTATTGGAAAAACCCATCTGGTTCACTAATATCCTTTTAGGGAAGGAAACTGGCATCCTTATCTGATGTAGCCTACATTTGATTCCAGACCCACAGTAATGTGGGTTGACTCTTAACTGCACGGTGGGCAATTAGGGATGGGCAATAAAGGCTGCCTAGGCGAAAATGATGATTGCAGATACTGGATATCAGAGTCAAGAGTGTGGTACTGGAAAAGCACAGCAGGTCAGGCAGCATCTGAGGAGCAGGAGAATTGATGTTTTGGGCATAAGCCCTTCATCAGGAAAGATCACTCAATGCTGCCTAGCCAGCGATGTCCTCATCCAGTGAATAAATGAATTTTTAAAAATCAAATTGTCAAGTGGCAAAACTAACTTGAGAGGCTGAATGGCCTATTCCTTCCCTTAGTTTGTATGTTTGTGTATCAAATCCACTCTTGGGTGCTGACAGCATTTGAGATCAGTGTGCCAGTAGATAAATGCACTTCTCTCCATGTTTGCCTCCATATTACCCACTCAGTTCTAAGCAAAGTCCTTACCATGTGTGATCTTGTGGATGATTACGTTAACAGCATGGTTCCAGTGTGACTGGAACTTGGCTTGTATGTGATGACACATGGCAATTTACTGAAGTCTCACTGTCTAGTTATACATTCCACCACCTGTCCCACTCAGTCATGGTGCTTTTGTGGCCCAGATAGGAAAGGGTGTAAGACAGGTCACAATCAGCATATCTATACAGGAGTGAGGGGAGATATTGGAGCTGGGGGGTGGGGGGGACCAGTTTGTGACTTGGGGTGCGCAGCAAAGAAAGAGAATTACAGTGTGTTCTTGCCTCTCAGATTGAGACCTAATTTTTGCTTCCACTTTTAATTTGGCCCATAATCTAGGTTAGCACTCTATGAGCTATTGAGGAAATGTTGGCAGTTGCCTTTTAATTTTGGAGTTAAAACCTTTGTGTGTGTGTGTGTGTGTGTGTAAAACATCCCATTTCACTAGAGCACAGTGTCCTGGCTAACTAACACCCAGAACAGATCAAATCACTTCGTTCACTGCTATTTGTTTCTTTGCTGCATGCGGTTTGGCTGCTGCATTACTAAAGTGACTATACTTTATTGACTTTGACACCCTGAGATGGTGACAAGTTCTAAAATTTCATCTTTTATATCACTACTTGGAAAATGTCAAAGTCATAACTGATAGTTTTGCAATTCATTTTCGTTGATTTTGATGTAGTCAACTGCAGCGTCCATCATTCAGTATGGTGGACTGCACACTACTTCGGTTTTTATTCACTTGTGGGATGTGGGTGGTGCTTGCTGGACAGCATTTGTAATCTGTTCCTTGTTGCCCCTTGAGAAGGTGGTGGGGGTGAGCTGCCTTCTTGAAGAGCCACAGTACATGTGCTGTAGGTAGACCCACAATACCCTTTAGTAGGGAATTACAGGATCTTGACCTTTGTATGTTTCCAAGTCAGGATGGGGAGTGGCTTGGAGGGAAATTGCAGACAGTGAGGTTCCCATGAATCTGCCTTGTCCTTCTGGATGGCAGTGGTTATGGGTTTGGAAGGTGCTGTCTGAGGATCTTTGAATTTCTGCAGTGTATCTTGTACATAGTATGTGCTGCTGCTACTCACAATTGGTGATGATGGGAGTGGATGTAGTGCCAATCAAGCAGGCTGTTTGGATGGTGTCAGACCTGTGTTAGAGCTGCACCCATCCAAGCACGTGGGGATTCTTCCATCATACCCTTAAATTATGCCTTGTCGATGGTGGGCATGCTTTTAGAAGTCAGGAAGTGAGTCGCTTGCTACAGTGTTCCTGTGCTGTAACCTGCTCTTGTAGCCAGTGTATATGTGGTGAGTTCAGTTGAGTTTCTGGTCAATGGTAACCCCCAGGATATTAATAGTGGAGAATATTGCCATCCTATGCCTTGGGGCTGTGCTTAGATTGTCTAATATTGGAGATAGTCAGTCATTATTTGGCATTTGCATGGCATGCATATTACTTGTCTCCTTTCCATCTGGATCTTGTCTTGGTCTTGTTGCATTTGATTGCTTCACTGTCTGAGGAGTCACAAATGGGGCTGAACATTGTCTGCAATCATTGGCAAACATCTATACGTCTGACCTTTTCGAGGGAAGCTCATTGATGAAGCAGCTAAAGTTGATTGGGCCTCGGACATTACTCTGTGGAACATCTGCAGAAAGATCCTGGAGTTGACATGACTGACTTTCAGTGACCACGACCATCCTCCCACGTACCAGGTATGACTCCAACCAGCAGAAAGTTTTAACCCCCCCCCACCCCAGATTCCCATTGATTACAGTTTTTCTAGGGCTCCTTAATGCCGCACTTGATTGAATGCTGTCGCTCTCCCCTCCCCTTTGGAATTGAGCTCTTTTGTCCATGTTTGTACCAAGGCTGGAATGGGGTCAGGAGCTGAAGGGCCCTGGCAGAACCCAAACTGGGAGTTGCTGGGCTGCTTGATGACACCTTCCATCACTGATGATTGAGATGATTACTGATGGAACGTAATGTATTCTGAGCCTTATGTGAAGGACATACAAGAGCAATTTTCCACCTTGTCAGGTTGATGCCAGTATAGTAGCTGTACAGGAAGAGCTGGGCTAGGAGAGCAGCAAGTTCTGGAATGCAAGTCTTCATTGTTGTTTCTGGAATGTTGGTAGATTGACTGATGCCACTAATCTTGGTTCCCATCCCAAATTCCACACCCTTACTGCTGACTTTACTCATCTACCATTTTCTCTGTTTACATCAGACTGTTCCCAGTCATTTTTGTTTTTTTTAAAAAGAACGATTTAATAGAATGTTGAATTTGCTGGCAAGGCCAGTAATT
This sequence comes from Chiloscyllium punctatum, assembly GCF_047496795.1. Taxonomy (NCBI): domain Eukaryota; kingdom Metazoa; phylum Chordata; class Chondrichthyes; order Orectolobiformes; family Hemiscylliidae; genus Chiloscyllium; species Chiloscyllium punctatum. The sequence continues at coordinate 67,659,397 of NC_092778.1, read as the reverse complement.
GTTGCCCCTTCCAAATTGTCATTGAAAGGGTTGCTTGGCTGGTTTAGATCTCTGTTGCATTACCAAGTTTCTGTGGGTCCTGTGTCATGTAGTAAGAGTGGTAGATTCCCTTCCATAAGCATGTTGGCGAACTAGATTTTTTAAAAATGAGAGTTGATCATAGAGACTAGCTTTACATTCTATATATACCTGTATATGGTTTATTCATTTTAGATTCCATCTTCTGTAATGGTGGGATTGAACCCCATGCCCAATACTTCCATGATACAGGCCCCATACCTCCACCTTTTTCATTATTAATATCTGCCCCTGCCAACCATTAGTTGTTGAAACATTTGTTCAGCCTTTGTGACCTCTAGACTCTGCAATTTTTATCTAGATACCCTTCGTCAGAGTTCTCTCTGACCCACTGTGATCTCCAGCGTTTGTTCTTTTCACTACAAATTCCAGCACCTGTAGTAATTTGTTTCTGTGATTCTTATGTTGCCCTCATTTGGCTTCTCTTTATCTGCCCTCCATAATTTGTCATTTTTCCATCACCCATCAGTTCTGTGCTTGCTGTTATTATACTGCAATAGGTAATTATATCAACGCCTCATCTTCACCATGGATATCCAATCCCTCTACACCTCCATCCGCCATGACCAGGGCCTCCAAGCCCTCCATTTTTTCCTCTCCAGACATCCCCAACAGTACCCTTCCACCGACACACTCATTCGTTTGGCTGAACTGGTCCTCACCCTTAACAATTTCTCCTTTGAATCCTCCCACTTCCTTCAGACCAAAGGGGTAGCCATGGGCACAAGTATGGGCCGAAGCTATGCCTGTCCCTTTGTTGGCTACGTAGAGCAGTTGATCTTCTGTAATTACACAGGCACCACTCCCCACCTCTTCCTCCGCTACATTGATGACTGAATTGGCGCTATCTCGTGCTCCCGCGAGGTGGTTGAGCAATTCATCAACTTCACCAACACATTCCACCCTGACCTTTAAATTTACCATCTCTGACGCCTCCCTCCCCTTCCTGGACCTCTCCATCTCCATTAATGACGACCGACTTGACACTGACATTTTTTACAAATCCACCGACTTCCACAGCTACCTGGATTACACCTCTTCCCACCCTACCTTTTGCAAAAATGCCATCCCGTATTCCCAATTCCTCTGCCTCCGCCGGATCTGCTCCCAGGAGGACCAGTTCCACCACAGAACACACCAGATGGCCTCCTTCTTTAGAGACCGCAACTTCCCTTCCCACCTGGTTAAAGATGCCCTCCAACGCATCTCATCCACATCCCACACCTCCGCCCTCTGACCCCACCCCTCCAACCGTAACAAGGACAGAACGCCCCGGTGCTCACCTTCCACCCTACCAACCTTCGCATAAACCAAATCATCCACCGACATTTTCGCTACCTCCAAAAAGCCCCCACCACCAGGGCTATATTTCCCTCCCACCCCTTTCCGCCTTCCGCAAAGACCGTTCCCTTCGTGACTACCTGGTCAGGTCCACACCCCCCTACAACCCACCCTCCCATCCTGGCACTTTCCCCTGTCACCGCAGGAACTGTAAAACCTGCGCCCACACTCCTCCCTCACCTCTATCCAAGGCCCTAAAGGAGCCTTCCACATCCATCAAAAATTACCTGCACATCCACTAATATCATTTATTGTATCCGTTGCTCCTGATGTGGTCTCCTCTACATTGGGGAAACTGGGCGTCTCCTAGCAGAGCGCTTTAGGGAACAGCTCCGGGACACCCGCACCAATCAACCACACCGCCCTGTGGCCCAACATTTCAACTCCCCCTCCCACTCTGCTGAGGACATGGAGGTCCTGGGCCTCCTTCACTGCCGCTCCCTCACCACCAGACGCCTGGAGGAAAAACGCCTTATCTTCCGCCTCGGAACATTTCAACCCCAGGGCATCAATGTGGACTTCAACAGTTTCCTCATTTCCCCTTCCCCCACCTCACCCTAGTTCTAAACTTCCAGCTCAGCACTGTCCCCATGACTTGTCTGGACTTGTCCTGCCTATCTCCTTTTCCACCTATCCACTCCACCCTCTCCTCCCTGACCTATCACCTTCATCCCCTCCCCCACTCACCCATTGTACTCTATGCTACTCTCTCCCCACCCCCACCCTCCTCTAGCTTATCTCTCCACGCTTCAGGCTCGCTGCCTTTATTCCTGATGAAGGGCTTTTGCCCAAAACATCAATTTCGAAGCTCCTTGGATGCTGCCTGAACTGCTCTGCTCTTCCAGCACCACTAATCCTTAAACAGAATCAAGTCCACACTTTTATGTACAAGGTTACTTCAGTGTTTGCATTCCACTGATGACTAGCTTCCCATATTTATGCAACCACTTCAGTCCCAATTAACGAATATATCCATCATTTTTTCCCTTATTCCATTAAGTCTCAGGTATTAATTCAGACCAGATTGGATGAGAACAGACTTGTGTGGGCTTTTCTACCCCAATCCTCCAAATTTGAAAGATCTAACTCTTGGTTTTTCTTTCAATGCCCTTTCCTTGCTATCTCTGATCTGCTTCAAAACTGAGAAAGTGAGGACTGTAGATGCTGGAGAGTCGGAATTGAAAGGTGTGTTGCTGGAAACGCACAGCCAGTCAGGCAAGATCCGAGGAGCAGGAGAGTTGAATTTTCGGGCATAAGCCTTTCATTCCTGATGGAGGGCTTGTGTCTGTAAAGTCGACTGTCCTGTCCTCGGATGCTGCCTGACCTGCTGTGTTTTTCCAGCACCATGCTTTTCGACTCTGCTTCAGAACTGCACCTTGATAATTCACTGCTCCTTTGCCTCCATCCTTTTACATGTAATTGTTAGCAACTGTGCTTTGTACCAAGTTACCCAACTTCACACCGTAGAAATAGTTCTTGTCTCTACACATCCCTTTCTTCAATGCCCTTCATAAAGTCCATCTTTTTGGCCAAGTTTTCGGTTGTTCTCCCCTTTGGCAAAAATTCAGAATTTGTGTTTGTCAATTAAGGATGTTACATAAATGTGGGATAATGTGCACGTGCTGAAAGTAATGAGCCTGATCTATATAATATTATCAATGTGCCACATCCTCGGTCTCCCATTGCTGTGGTCACTATTATGGTTATGTTGGCTTTGTTGTAGGAGTGTCAGGGTTGTGGGTCCCTTCACTGCTCCAAAGCGGACTCAACCCCATTATTCGAGCTTAAGGTGCTGTTTCAATAAGAAGAATCATATTGCTATCTGTGAGCTGCTCTTCGAGGGAGTAATGATGGCTAAGAAGGATGTGAATGCACCAAAACTGGCAAACAAAAATGGTCCTAACTTGCATATAATGAATGTCATGCAATTTTTGCTCCTAACATAATCTCAATTTCACTTTGTTTGATGTATCTTCTCCTGGTGCTTGACAAACAAGGGCATCCAATGTCTCCATGACTACCTTCCTCCTGAAAGTGTTCCTGCTATGTTGGCAGCCTTGTCCTGAGACTGCCAGGCAAAGGCCCAAAGGTCTAGTGAGGACCATTTTTGCAGTGAAGCTGATGGATACACTTTTAGATGGGCTGCTCTCCTGGATGTAGGAATAAAAGCTGGAGCTGGTGCAGCTACAGAATTCCAGTTTAGAGGCGGTTATGGGCAGTCTCAATAAACGTGTATTGTTTGTTGCGTAAAAATAAAGTCAGTTGAAAAACAAAGAATTGTTCTTGCTATTTTCTTGCAGTCTGATCACAAGCTGCTGTCAATTTCTTTTCCAATTCGATAAAGTGCGGTACTGGAAAAGCGCAGAAGCTGTGAATGTCCTGATGAAGGGTTATGCCCAAATTGTGGACTCTCTTGCTGCTCAGATGCTGCCTGACTTGCTGTGCTTTCCTCAGCGCCATGCTTTATTGAATCTGACTCTACAGCATCTACAGTTCTCACTATCTCCTAATTCCTTCTCCAACCACGGACCATTAAATATGTCCTTCATCTCCGGCTGGCAGCAGAGGCATGGTTCAGTTTAGATTATTTGTAGTGGTGGATATAAGACCATTTCATTGAAGCTTTATAAAAGCTGAAAGAACTGTGGATACTGTAAATCAGAAATCAAAACAAGTTACTGGAAAAGCTCAGCAGGTGAGGTAGCATCTGTGAAAAGAAATCAGAGTTGGCCTTTCGGTTCTGAGGAAAGGTCACCCGACCCAAAGCATTAACTTTGATTTCTCTTCACAGATGCTGCCAGACCTGCTGAACTTTACCAACAAATTCTTTTTTTTGTTCATTGAAGCTTTCTTGTTCTTTGATTTTCTATTTTTTAAAGTTAAAATATTCATGCTTATACATGAGATGTAGTTGTGATATTGCAGAAAAAGCATAAAGAATATGCACAGGTGTAGTTTTGAAATTTGCTTATCAACTTGTGTTCTACTGTGTGAATTTGTTTTACCTTCGGTATGCATTCTTGAAATTTGACAGTTCTAAAACTTGAGATATTTACTTTTAAAGAACATTTTGGTCATCTTTCTATTTGCTTGTAATTAGATCTATTCAGAAGCAAAACAGATTTTGATCTTTGCTCACCCAGCCTTTGAGCCTTTTGTTCGCCATAGCTCTTGTATTTCAATGGGATTTTAATGCTGACCATTGGATTTGTTTTCCTCAATATGACAAATATAATAGTCACGAGCAACCCAGGTGAAAGACCACAGCCATGTTAAACAATAGTGGGCAGAGCAAACATCAGCACTTCTCCTTTCTAGTTCTGGTTAGTACCAGTTTTTCTAATGAAATATTCTATTTTTCGGAATGGCAGAGAGTAATGCAAAATACTGAGTTTTTTAAAAAAAATTGAACTTGTGACAGGTGGACAATTCTGCATAGTTTGTTCCCGGAAGGAAAGATTATTTTAAAATCAACAGAAGTGGTGTTGCTGACTAATATTTCACAGTTGGATGATTGTTTCAACTCCATTATTTATCCAAGCTTTCTAATCGTGTCCAATAATTTTCACCTGTTCGTTTCTAAGCCACTATTATATTAATAATGAACTGAAATTATTCAAATTCAGTTGCAGGTTTGTCACTTCAGAATCAAGATAGCTCAAGTGTTTTATGTCCACAGACCCTGCTTTCCAGCACATCAGTGGTTAGTGAACTTTTCAAGAGGATATTAAGTTAAGATCAAATAACAAACTTCTGAACTTTAGATTGCAATTAAGCTGATATTTCTCTGGAATTTTAGGCAAGGTTCTTCATGATCTAAGGTTATTAATAGACTGCTGGACATGTGTGCCACAGATATTAGAGTAAATTTTATATTAATCCTTGAATGCTTCATAAAGTTCTTCAATACAGAATGTAGTTTCCTTTACTTTTTCATGTGCGAAGTTAACTTTAGTCAAAAATATTTATCCAATTTCTTTTCTTTCTGCAGAAAGTACATATTTATTGTCCATCCTTAATTATCATTGAAAAAGTAGTGATGAGCTGTCTTTTGAACCACTGCAGTTCATCTGTTGTAGGTACTGCCACAGTGCTGTTAGGTAGGGGAGTTCCTGGATTTTGACCTATTGATGGTTAAAGAATATTAATTTGGTTCCAAGTCACAATGGTATGGCTTGTCGAAAAACTTGCAGGTGGTGAGGTACCCATGTGTCTGCTGCACCTGTTGCTCTAGATACTTCAGTTTAGAGGTTTGGAAGGTGTTGTTGAAGGAGGTTTAAGTTGCTGAAATGCATCTTGCAAAGAATGTAGGTTGCTGTTACTGTGTGTTAATGGTGTAGGGAATAAAGGTTGAAGGTGGAAGGTTGGGTGCTCATTAAGAGAGCTGCTTAGACCTGAAAGCTTTCAAGCTGCTTGTAAGAAAAAAAATGCTGCAGATCATGCTAACATTAGTAGGTTTGGCAGCATGTGTGGAGAAAGAGTGAAAGTTTCTTTAGCTCTTCTGACTATTCTGAAAAAGTGCCATATTGGACTCACTTCACTTAAGGAAGTAATAAGAGTGCATTGGGAAAGTCAAAATGCAATCCATCAGAGTCAGCATATGTTGTGAAGGCTAAGTCATGTTTGACTAATCTGGTAGACTTCTTTGAAGATAAAACAAGCAGTTTAGATAATGGAAATCCTATCAATGTTTACCTAGACTTGTAGATGGAATTTGATAAGGGGCCATGCGAAAGCTGAATACACAAGCTAGCCACAATGGATTATGGGGTAGTTTATTAGATTAGCTGACTGACAGGATAAATAGGTCCTTTATTTTTGGTTGGCAAGATGTAACTAGTACGGTGCCACAGAGCTCAGGCCCTGGCTATTTATATTTGTCGATATTTGTGATACCTCCGGTATTGAAGCAGTCCTCATCTGGGACAATATAGAACAATACAGCGCAGTACAGGCCCTTCGGCCCTCGATGTTGCGCCGATCAAAGCCCACCTAACCTACACTAACCCACTATCCTCCATATACCTATCCAATGCCCGCTTAAATACCCATAAAGAGGGAGAGTCCACTACTGCTACTGGCAGGGCATTCCATGATCTTACGACTCGCTGAGTGAAGAACCTACCCCTAACATCAGTCCTATATCTACCCCCCCTTAATTTAAAGCTATGCCCCCTTGTAATAGCTGACTCCATACGCGGAAAAAGGTTCTCACTGTCAACCCTATCTAACCCCCTAATCATCTTGTACACCTCTATCAAATCACCCCTAAACCTTCTTTTCTCCAAAGAAAACAACCCCAAGTGCCTCAGCCTTTCCTCATAGGATCTTCCTACCATACCAGGCAACATCCTGGTAAACCTCCTCTGCACCCGTTCCAGTGCCTCCACATCCTTCCTATAGTATGGCGACCAAAACTGCACACAATATTCCAGAAGCGGCCGCACCAGAGTCTTATACAACTGCAGCATGACCTCAGGACTCCGGAACTCAATTCCTCTACCAATAAAAGCCAGTACGCCATATGCCTTCTTCACTGCACTATTTACCTGGGTGGCAACTTTCAGAGATCTGTGTACATGGACACCAAGATCCCTCTGCTCTTCCACACTACCAAGTAGTCTACCATTAGCCCAGTAATCCATCTTTTTATTACTCTTACCAAAGTGAATCACTTCACACTTAGCTACATTGAACTCCATTTGCCACCTTTCTGCCCAGCTCTGCAGCTTCTCTATATCCCGCTGTAACCTGCCATATCCTTCCTCACTGTCTACAACTCCTCCGACTTTCGTATCATCCGCAAACTTGCTCACCCAACCTTCTAACCCTTCCTCCAGGTCATTTATAAAAATGACAAACAGCAATGGTCCCAAAACAGATCCTTGCGGAACACCACTAGTGACGGCACTCCAAGATGAACCTTTGCCATCAACTACTACCCTCTGTCTTCTTCCAGAGAGCCAATTCCTAATCCAAACCTCCAACTCACCCTCAATGCCATATCTCTGTATTTTCTGCAGTAGCCTACCATGGGGGACCTTATCAAACGCCTTACTAAAATCCATATATACTACATCTACCGCTTTCCCCTCATCTACCTCCTTCGTCACCTTCTCAAAGAATTCAATAAGGTTTGTGAGGCACGACCTGCCCTTCACAAAACCATGCTGACTATCCTTGATCACATCATTCTTATCCAGATGTGCATAAATCCTATCCCTTATAATTCTCTCTAAGACTTTGCCCACAACAGAAGTGAGACTCACTGGCCTATAGTTACTAGGATTATCCCTACTCCCCTTCTTGAACAAGGGAACCACGTTTGCTAGCCTCCAGTCCTCTGGCACTACTCCTGTAGACAAAGAGGACACAAAAATCAAGGCCAATGGCTCTGCAATCTCCTCCCTTGCTTCCCAGAGAATCCTAGGATAAATGCCATCAGGCCCAGGGGACTTATCTATTTTCACCCTTGCCAGAATTTCCAACACCTCTTCTCTACATATCTCAAAGCCATCCATTCTACTTATTCGTGCCTCAGTATTCATATCGACAACAATGTCCTGTTCCTGAGTGAATACTGACGAAAAGTATTCATTCAGCGCCTCCCCAATCTCTTCAGCCTCCACACGCAACTTCCCATTACTATCCTTGATTGGACCTATTCCTTCCCTAGTCATTCTTTTATTCCTAACATACCTATAGAAAGCCTTAGGGTTTTCCCTAATCCTACCAACTAAGGACCTTTCATGTCCCCTCCTTGCTGCTCTTAGCTCTCTCTTCAGGTCCTTCCGGGCTACCTTATAACTCTCAATCGCCCCTATTGAACCTTCACGCCTCATCTTTACAAAGGCCGCCCTCTTCCATTTAACAAGGGATTCCAACTCCTTATTAAACCACGGCTCCTTCACACGACCCTTTCCTCCCTGCCTGATAGGTACGTACTTATCAAGGACACTCAATAGTTGCTCCTTGAACAAGTTCCACATATCAATTACGCTCTTGCCTTGGAATCTACTTTTCCAATCCACACATCCTAAGTCATGCCTCAACGCATCATAATTTCCCTGCCCCCAGCTATAACTCTTGCCCTGTAGTACACACTTATCCCTCTCCATCACTAGAGTAAAAATCACCGAATTGTGGTCACTGTCCCCAAAGTGCTCACCTACCTCTAGTTCTAATACCTGGCCTGGTTCGTTACCCAGAACCAAATCCAGTATGGCCTCACCTCTTGTTGGCTTATCTACATATTGTGTCAGGAAACTCTCCTGCACACATTGCACAAACACTGACCCATCTAACGAACTTGAGCTATAGCTTTCCCAATCAATATCAGGAAAGTTAAAGTCTCCCATAACAATCACCCTATTACTGTCACTCTTCTCCTGAATCATCTTCGCAATCCTTTCTTCAACGATTCTAGGACTATTAGGAGGCCTTGGACTGTCAGAGTGGCAAGTAACATTTTGTGGTGCACAAATGCCAAGCAATGATCATCTCCAATAAGAGACAATCTAACTACCACTCCCTAGTCATCTAGTGGGGATTTAACCCCAATATCAGCATCCTGGGAGTTACCATTAACCAGAAACTCTAACTGGATTTGCCAGATTAGATACAACGACTACAAGAGCAGGTCAGAGGCTAGGAGTATTGCAGCAAGTAACTCCCCAAAACCTGTTCACAATCTATAATACACGAGTCAGGAGTGAAATGGAATAATCCCCATTTGCCTGAATTAGTGCAGTTCTAACAATGCAAATTTTACACCATCCAAAACAAAGCCAACTTGATTGGCACCGCATCCACCCCCTTTACTGCCAGTGCTCAGTAGCAGTTTGTATTTCTGCAAGATGCACTGCAGACATTTGCCAAATATCCTTAGACAGTACCTTGCAAACCCATGACCACTTTCATCTGGAAGGACAATGCGGCAGATATATGGGAGCATCACCATCTGCAAGTTCCTCCCCAAGCCATTCTTTCACTGTCACTGGGTCAAAATCCTAGAGTTCCTTCCCAACAGCATTGTGTCTACCTATGGCTTGTGAACTGCAGTGGTTCAGGGAGGCAGCTCTCCACCACCTTTTCCAGGAGCAACTAGGCATGGGCAATAAATGCTAGCCCAGCTCGCAACACCCATGTCTAAATGAGTGAAGAGAAAATGTTAGTGACTTGGGTGTGAGGATGGAAGATGCTATAGCCAAATTTGTACAGCATGGAAACAGACCCTTCGGTCCAACCCGTCCATGCCGACCAGATATCCCAACCCAATCTAGTCCCACCTGCCAGCACCCGTCCATATCCCTCCAAACCCTTCCTATTCATATACCCATCCAAATGCCTCTCAAATGTTGCAATTGTACCAGCCTCCACCACTTCTTCTGGCAGCTCATTCCATACACGTGCCACCCTCTGTGTGAAAAGTTGATCTCTTTTATATCTTTCCCCTCTCACCCTAAACCTATGCCCTCTAGTTCTGGACTCCCTGACCCCAGGGAAAAGACTTTGTCTATTTATCCTATCCATGCCCCTCATAATTTTGTAAACCTTTATAAGGTCACCCCTCAGCCTCCGACGCTCTAGGGAAAACAGCCCCAGCCTGTTCAGCCTTTTCCTGTAGCTCAAATCCTCCAACCCTGGCAACATTCTTGTAAGTCTTTTCTTGAACCCTTTCAAGTTTCACAACATCTTTCCAATAGGAAGGAGACCAGAATTGCACGCAATATTCCAACAGTGGCCTAACCAATGTCCTGTACGCAACATGACCTCCCAACTCCTGTACTCAATACTCTGAACTAATAAAGGAAAGCATACCAAATGCCGCCTTCACCATCCTATCTACCTTTGACTCCACTTTCAAGGAGCTATGAACCTGCACTCCAAGGTCTCTTTGTTCAGCAACAGTCCCCAGGATCTTACCATTAAGTGTATAAGTCCTGCTAAGATTTGCTTTCCCAAAATGCAGCACCTCAGATTTATCTGAATTAAACTCCATCTGCCACTTCTCAGCCCATTGGCCCATCTGGTCCAAATCCTGTTGTAATCTGAGGTAACCCTCTTCGCTGTTCACTACACATCCAATTTTGGTGTCATCTGCAAACTTATTAATTGTACCTCTTATGCTCGCATCCGAATCATTTATGTAAATGACAAAAAGTAGAGGACCCAGCACCGATCCTTGTGGCACTCCACTGGTCAGAGGCCTCCAATCTGAAAAACAACCCTCCACCACCACCCTGTGTCTTCTACCTTTGAGCCAGTTCTGTATCCAACTGGCTAGTTCTCCCTGTATTCCATGAGATCTAACCTTGTTAATCAGTCTCCCATGGGGAACCTGGTCGAACGCCTTACTGAAGTCCATATAGATCACATCTTCTGCTCTGCCCTCATCAATCCTCTTTGTTACTACTTCAAAACACTCAATCAAGTTTGAGACATGATTTCCCACGTGCAAAGCCATGTTGACTATCCCTAATCAATCCTTGCCTTTCCAAATACATGGACATCCTATCTCTCAGGATTCCCTCCAACAACTTGCCCACCACTGATGTCAGGCTCACCGGTCTATAGTTCCCTGGCTTGTCCTTACCGCCCTTCTTAAACAGTGGCACCACGTTAGCCAACCTCCAGTCTTCCGGCACCTCACCTGTGACTATTGATGATACAAATATCTCATCAAGAGGCCCAGCAATCACTTCTCTGGCTTCCCACAGAGTTCTCGGGTACACCTGATCAGGTCCTGGGGATTTATCCACCTGAAGAAGAGCTTATGCCCAAAACATCGATTCTCCTGCTCCTTGGATGCTGCCTGACCTGCGTTTTTCCAGCAACACATTTTTCAGCATTTATCCACCTTTACCCTTTTCAAGACATCCAGCACTTCCTCCTCTGTAATCTGGACACTTTGCGAGATGTCACCATCTATTCCATGCTACTAAAAAAAGTGGGATTGTTACTTGCAATGAAGAAATAAGAAATGTACAATTGACTATGGATAGTGTAGGTGAATGGACCAAAATGTGGCAGATGAAGTTCAATATGGATAAGTGTGAGGTGTTTTTTTAATCCTTTTCTAAAAGAGAAGCTGATTACATTTAGGGATGGATGTGGGCAATAGGTAAGGGTGAGTTTGTTGGAGTAGAAGTCACCATATCCTGTTCACATTTTGCTGGTTTTAACTTTTGGAATGGAGCACGCAATTATTTAGATCAAATTCAGTTAACGAAGATTATCAATTTGGAATTTGATTGTTCTCTGGTGGAGCCTGATAATTTTAACATTTGAATAGATTCTTAAAAAACATATTCTGGTTCAAAATGCTGAGCTTATTTAGCATTGATTTTTCTTCTATTGTAATAGATCTCTATGAAGATTGTATATTTACAAGTTGATTTTGGCTTATGTTGGGAAACTTCCATTTTAAGGAAAAAACAAAGCACTACTGACTCTCCTAAGAAATTTCAATTGCCCAGGAATGTTTTTTTTAACATTGTCGTGGAATGCTCTGAATGGATGTTATCTAGAATGTATGAACATAGAATGAATCCATCTCCATGGCAACTATTAGACTTGTAATGTTTTTAAAAACAAGAAGCTGAACATTAAGAATGCAAGCAAAATAATAATGTGACATTAAGACAAGACAAAAAAAATTATCTTTATGCATTTCTTTAAGTAACAAAATTGAGTTGTGAAATAAGTGATTACCATAACTTCATCACCGCTGGAGTTTACTGGATTCTTGTTAGTGTACTGTAATGGCAGTAACCAGTCACACGTGTCAGTGCACATGAATGGTAAAGTTAACAATCCTGATAATGAAGTGATTTTAACAAAGTTGAACATGACCTGTTGTACATGGAGAGCATATGGGTTTTGAACAAATAATGTTTCTGACAGTTGGTAGTTGTTTTTATCATCAATTGGCTGAGTGTTGCTGGCCACGCCACCTTTTTATCGCCTATCCCCAGTTATTGTTGAGAAGATGATGAACTGCTGCCTTGGACTACTGCAATCTGTTTGCTAGTATCTTATTCAATTTGGAAGCTAGATGTCTACAGTTTTGTAATTTGAAAAATAGTGGAACGAAAATTGAAGGGTAGAAGAATTTGACTGGTGTGTTTTTTAAATTTGAATATTTTTGGCGGTCTTGTGGTGTAATGGTAGTGATCCTACCTTTCAGCCAGAATGACTGTTCAAGTCCTACCTGTGCTGTGGGTGTCATAACATACTCTTACATGTTGAAAGTTATTTTTTTATTTTGAATATCACATTTTTTCCCTTAAGGAAGTTTTAGCAAAGGATTTAAGATGCATCAAGTCAAGCATAATGATAACCTGTAGTTGTTTGCCAAGTTTATGAGCACATTTTTAGAGTTTTTACTTTTTTTTGAGCTCAGTGTATTTTTTAAAACCAAAAATGTGATTATTGAGGCTTACCTATGAACCTTCCACTGTGTTGATAGTCTTGAACAACGCAAGACGTGTTGGGGAGCAGTTGCAACTTTGCTGTAGTAAACAATACCTTAGTGAGTGACCTGACTTGGCCTTCAATTGATGACTTCAGGGACCATCAATCATAGAGTCATAGAGATGTGCATCTCTGAAACAGACCCTTTGGTCCAACTCATCGATGCTGACCAGATAGCCTAACCTAATCTGGTCCCATTTGCCAGCACTTGGCCCATATCCCTCCAAACCCTTCCTATTCATATACCCATCCAAATGCCTCTTGAATGTTGTGATTGTATCAGCCTCCACCACTTCCTCTGGCAGCTCATTCCATACACACACCACCCTCTGTATGAAACTGCTGTCCCTTAGGTCTCTTTTAAATCTTTCCTGCCTCACCCTAAAGCTATGCCCTCCAGTTCTAGACTCCCCCACCCCAGGGAAAAGACCTTGTCTATTTATCCTATCCATGCCCTCTCATGATTTTATAAACCTTTACAAGGTTGTCCTTAGCATTCAACACACCAGGGAAAATAGCCTCAGAGGGCGGCACGGTGGCTCAGTGGTTAGCACTGCTGCCTCAGCACCAGGGACTCAGGTTTGATTCCACCCTCGGGCAACTGTCTGTGTGGAGTTTGCACATTCTCCCCGTGTCTGCATGGGTTTCCTCCGGGTGCTCCGGTTTCCTCCCACAGTCCAAAGCTATGCAGGTCAGGTGAATTGGTCATGTTAAATTGCCTGTAGTGTTAGGTGCATTAGTCTGGGTCTGGGTGGGTTACTCTTCGGAGGGTCAGTGTGGACTTGTTGGGCCGAAGGGCCTGTTTCCACACTGTAAGGAATCTAATCTAATCTATTCAGACTTTCCCTGTAGCTCGAATCCTTCAACCCTGGGAACATCCTTGAAAGGGTTCAGAAAAGATTTACATGTTTTACAACATCCTTCCAATAGGAGGGAGACCAGAATTGTGCACACTATTCCAAAAGTGGCCGAACCAATGTCCTGCATAGCTGCAACATGACCTCCCAACTCCTGTACTCAATACTTTGACCAATAAGTGAAAGCATACCAAATGTCGTCTTCACTATCCTATCTACCTGTGACTTCACTTTCAAGGATCTATGAACCTGCACTCAAGTCTCTTTGTTCAGCAACACTCCCCAGGACCTTACCATTAAGTGTATAAGTCCTGCTCTTGGTTGGGTAGCTCTCAGTGCGAAGCTGTCCTTTGTCCAATCCTAAACAGTGCCAGTTATTAGTATTGGAGTATAAAAGTTTAAGTCTGTTGTGGTGATCCATTTAAAGGGAATTGGACAGCCTCTGTTCTTGCTCCTGTTGAAAATTAGATTTAGAGGTTCTCACTGCACTCATGACCCTGAAATGATGCCTGTAGAATGTGTTGCATTTGCTGCTTTCCAAATGTGACCTTTGATATGAAAACCATGGAAAATTTTAGAATTTCTTTAAACCCCAGTTTGGAAGGAAATAAACTGTTTTGGTTGCAAAATAGAGTTTTAAACGAAGGAGTCCATTGAAAATAATTGGGTTAAAAACTGATTTCAAACATATTTATCTTGGCTAGTGCCTTTTAAAGGTTATGATTTTGGTAATGCAATTCTATTGATGTCCAATTTAAGGGAGTTGAGGAAAGGAAGTATTCAAAAGCAAGATTGTGCTAGCATAGTGGTTGTGTTACCAGAATAATAATCTTAACAAATCTCACCATGGCACTTTGAGAATTTGAGTTCAGATTTAGAAATCTGGCAGTAGCAAATGATTCCATGAAACTCTGATAAATGGAAAAATGTCATAAATTGGCTTATTAATTTCTTATCCACCCACACGATACTAAATATTGAATTTTTGATTTGTGTTGGGTTAGAACATAGAACATTACAGCGCAGTACAGGCCCTTCGGCCCTCGATGTTGCACCGACCTGTCATACTAATCTGAAGCCCATTTAACCCACACTATTCTATGTACGTCCATTTGTCTGTCCAATGACGACTTAAATGTACTTAAAGTTGGCGAATCTACTACCGTTGCAGGCAAAGCATTCCATACCCTTACTACTCTGAGTAAAGAAACTACCTCTGACATCTGTCCTATATCAATCACCCCTCAATTTAAAGCTATGCCCCCTTGTGCTCACCGTCACCATACTTGGAAAAAGGCTCTCCCTGTCCACCCCATCTAACCCTCTGATTATCTTTTATGTCTCTATTAAGTCACCTCTCCACCTTCTTCTCTCCAACGAAAACAGCCTCAAGTCCCTCAGCCTTTCCTTGTAAGACCTTCCCTCCACACCAGGCAACATCTTAGTAAATCTCCTCTGCACCCTTTCCAAAGCTTCCCCATCCTTATAATGCAGTGACCCGAACTGTACACAATACTCCAAGTGTGGCCACACTGGAGTTTTGTACAGCTGCAGCATAACCTCATGGTTCCAGAACTCGATCCCTCTATTAATAAAAGCTAAAACACTGTATGACTTCTTAACAACCCTGTCAACCTTGGTGGCAACTTTTAAGGATCTGTGTGTACGTGGACACTGAGATCTCTCTGCTCATCTGCACTCCCAAGAATCTTACCATTAGCCCAGTACTTTGCATTCCGGTTACTCCTTCCAAAGTGAATCACCTCTCACTGGTCTGCATTAAACTCCATTTGCCACCTCTAGCCCAGCTCTGCAGCTTATCTATGTCTTTCTGTAACTTACCACATCCTTCGTCACTATCCACAACGCCACCGACCCCCTAGTGTCATGTGCAAATTTACTAACCCACCCTTCTACACCCTCATCCAGGTCGTTTATAAAAATAATGAACAGCAGTGGGCCCAACACTGACCCTTGCGGTACACCACAAGTAACTGGACTTCAGGATGAACGTTTCCCGTCAACCACCACCCTCTTTCAGCAAGCCAATTACTGATCCAAACTGCTATATCTCCCACAATCCCATCCCTCCGCGTTTTGTGCAATAGCCTACTGTGGGGAACCTTATCAAGCGCCTTGCTGAAATCCATATACACCACATCAACCGGTTTACTCTCATCTACCTGTTTGGTCACCTTCTCAAAGAAATCAATAAGGTTTGTGAGGCACGACCTACCCTTCACAAAACCATGCTCACTATCCCTCATCAAAGTATTCTTTTCTAGATGATTATAAAACCTATCTCTTATGACCTTTTCCAACACTTTACCAACAACTGAAGTAAGGCTCACTGGTCTTTAATTACCAGGGTTGTCTCTACTCCCCTTGTTGAACAGTGAAACCACATTTGCTATCCTCCAGTCTTCTAGCACTATTCCTGTAGACAATGATGATTTAAAGATCAATGTCAAAGGCTCGGCAATCTCCCTGGCTTCCCAGAGGATCCTCGGATAAATCCCATCCGGCCCAGGGGTCTTATCTATTTTCACACTCAGCAGCATTTCTAAACCTCTTCCTTGTGAACTTCAATCCCACCGAGTCTAATAGCCTGTATCTCTGTATTCTCCTTGACAACATTGTCTTTTTCTAGAGTGAATACTGTTGAAAAATATTCATTTAGTGCTTCCCCTATCTTCCTCTGACTCCACATACAACTTCCTACTACTATCCTTGATTGGCCCTAATCTTACTCTCGTCATTCTTTTATTCCTTAAGTATCTATAAAAAGCCTTAGGGTTTACCCTGATCCTATCTGCTAACACCTTCTCATGTCTCCTCCTGGCTCTTCTGAGCTCTCGCTTTAGGTCTTTCCTGGCTACGTTGTAATCCTCAAGCGCCCTAACTGAGCCATCGCATCTCCTCCTAACATAAGCCGCCTTCTTCCTCTTGATCAGAGATTCCACTTCCTTCGTAAACCACAGCTCCCACGCTCTACAGCTTCCTCCCTGCCTGACAGGTACATACTTATCTAGGACACACTGGAGCTTTTCCTTGAATAAGCTCCACATTTCTAATGTGCCCATGCCCTGCAGTTTCCTTCCCCTTCCTATCCTTCCACAATCTTGACTAATTGCATGGTAATTGCCTTTCCCCCAACTGTAACTCTTGCCCAGTGGTATACACCTATCCCTTTCTATCACTAAAGTAGACATAACAGAATTGTGATAGCTATCACCAAAGTGCTAACCTACTTCCAAGTCTAACATCTGGCCAGGCTCATTATCCAGTACCAAATTTGGGTGGCATGGTGGCACAGTGATTAGCACTGCTGCCTCACAGCACCAGAGACCCGGGTTCAATTCCCACCTCGGGCGACTGTCTGTGTGGAGTTTGCACATTCTCCCCGTGTCTGCGTGGGTTTCCTCCGGGTGCTCCGGTTTCCTCCCACAGTCCAAAGATGTGCACGTCAGGTGAATTGGCCATGCTAAATTGCCCATAGTGTTAGGTAAGGGGTAAATGTAGGGGTATGGGTGGGTTGCGCTTCGGCGGGTCGGTGTGGACTTGTTGGGCCGAAGGGCCTGTTTCCACACTGTAAGTAATCTAATCTAATCTAATGTGGCTTCGCCCCTTGTTGGCCTGTTTACATACTGTGTCAGGAAGCCCTCCTGCACACACTGGACAAAAACTGGCCCATCTATAGTACTCGTACCATAGTTATCCCAGTCAATATTTGGAAAGTTGAAGTCCCTCATTCCTATCGAGAATCATCTTTGCTATCCTTTCCTCTACATCTCTGGAACTATTTGGAGGCCTATAGAAAACTCCCAATGGGGTGACATCTTTCCTGTTTCTAACCTCAGCCCATACTACCTCAGTTGACGAGTCCCCAAACATCCTTTCTGCAACTGTAATGCAGTCCTTGACCAACAATGCCACACCTCCCCCTCTTTTACCATCTTCTCTGTTCTTCTGAAACATCTAAATCGTGGAACCTGCAACAACCATTTCTGTCCCTCCTCTATCCAGGATTGCTCATTGTAAACTGATTTAGAATGTTACAGATGTTGTACATGCAAGTTCCGTGTAGTTTGTTCACTAAAATAATTGTGACCAACCCCTTCATTCAGAACATGCTCAAGTCAATACCTTTTTTTGTCATTAACTGAGATGTTTTCTGATCAGGAAAGTTTATGTTAGCTGGTACTTTTGAAAGTTGATTTTTGATCCAGAAGAAATGACCGTGGACTCAATTTGCTAGATATCTTCTGACATTTAGAATGTCTTCGTATTGTCCAGACTTCTGTTTTACATTGGACACCTGGCAAAGAAATGAGCTATTCAGCCCTACCAGTCTGTACTGGAGTTTCCATCTTTCCTCCCCCAAATTTGTCGTCATAATCTGCTGTTACTTTCTCCCCTGTGCTTGACTTGCTTTCCCTTATTTCATTCGCTCCCTATTATATATCAAGTTTTACATTCTCTTCATTCTTTGAATAAACATGTTTATTTTCCCTTTTCCATTTCTTGGTGGCGATCTTATGTTGATGACCTCGGGTACTGCTCTTGCCCATGAGAGGAAACATTCTCTCACCGATCTATCAGGATCCCTTATAATTTACAGTCCTCCATTAGGTCACCCGATTGGATATTTTCTCAAGAAATGTCACCTTGCTTGTCAGACCTTGATATGTAAACCACTGCATTCTGGTATTATTGTTGTAATTCTGCCTTCTCTTAACTAAATGTACTGTCTTTGATTTATCTGTAACTTCATAAGCTAATTATTTGTCCATCTGTAAGTTTATAAATGTCGGTGTGTGGTTTGGAGAGGAACTTGCTGATCGTGTGATCCCATGTCCTTACTGCTTCTGCCCATCTTGGTGGGATAGGTCATGGGTTTGTATGTTGCTGCACTGTATCTTGTAGATGACGTACACAGTGGGTCAGCATGGTGGCTCAGTGGTTAGCACTGCTGCCTCACAGCATTAGGGTCCCAGGTTCGACTCCAGCCTCTGGGTGCTCTGGTTTCCACCCACAATCCAAATATGTGCAGGTCAGGTGAAATGGCTGTGCCAAATTGCCCATAGTGTTCGGTGCATTCGTTAGAGGGAAATGGGTCTGGGTGGGTTACTCTTTGGAGGGTCACTGTGGAGTTGTTGGGCCGAAGGGCCTGTTTCCACACTGTAGAGAATCTAATCAAAACTACAACTCTTCATCTGTGATGGGGTGAGTGAATTGTTGATATTGTGATGATATCCCAATTAAGCAGGCTGTTTTATCCTGGGTGTTGTTCAGTTTTGTGTTATTGGAACTGTGCCCAGCTAGGCACTTGGAGAGCATTCGATTGCACTTCTGATTTGGACCTTGCGTGGACCTGGGTGGACAGGTTTTCAGGAGTCAGGAGGTGAGGTATTTGCTGCAGGACTCCTCTCCTCTGACCTGTTTTTTAGCTGCAGTACTGATATGGCTGGTGCTGTTCAGTTACTGGTAAACAGTAACCCCCAGGATTTTGATACTGAAGGATTCAGCAAAGTAACCTCATTTTATATAAAGATGTAAGGGGGGCAGGAAGTCCTTTTTGTTGGAGATGGTCATTGCTTAGCATTCGTCTACACAAATATTACTTCGTAAATGCCAGAGTCTCACTGTATTTGGGCACAGATCACTTCAGTTTCTGAAGTCCTGTATAGTACTCAACATTGCACAGTCATCAGTGAAAATCCCTACTTCTGACCTTATGAGAGAGGGAAGATCATTAATGAAATAGCTTAGATAGTTGAGCCTAGCACACTATCCTGAAGAACTCTGCAGAGATGTCCTGGAGCTGAAATGACTGACTTCCAACCACAACCATCATCTTTTATGCTAAGTTATACTCCAATCAATAATGAATTTCCCCTGATTACCATTGACTGTAGGGCTACTTGATGTCATACTTGGTCAAGTGCAGGCTGATATTAAGGACGGTTGTTCTTTGCTCAACACTAGAGTTCAACACTTGTGTCCACGTTTGGATTACAACTGTAGTCAGGAGTTGAGTAGCCTTGGTGGAACCCATACTGAGTGTGAATGAGTAACTTATTGTTGGATAAGTGCCATTTGATAACACTATCACTGACACATTCAATCATTTTTTGTTGATGTTGAGAGTAGACTAAAGTTGCAATTGTCCTGAGTGGAACTATTCTATTTGCCTGCAGGCATACTTGGCCAATTTTCCATATTTTTGGTGGATGCCAGTGTTGTAGCTGTATTGGAACAACTTGGCTATTCTAGAGAATGTCTTCAGTACTCTTGCTGGAATATTGTCAAGACTCATGGTCTTTACAATAGCTAGTACCTTTAGGTGCTTTTTGATATCATGTAGAGTGAGTCATATCGGCTGAAGACTGGTATCTATGATGCTGGGACCTTGAGCTTGCCAAGATGGACCATCCACTTCTCTTTTGCACTGCAGTGCGAAGCTCCTGTTCTTGAGACTGGGAATATTAGTGGGGATTCCTCCTCCAGTGAGTAGTTTAATCGTTCACCACCATTCATGAATAAACATGGCAGTACTGTCGAACTTAGATTGGATCCATTGGATGTCAGATTGCTTCACTGTGTCTAATAAATGCTAGTTATGTTGCCAGTGGTGTTCAATATGGCCAACTAATTTGTTAGCTGAGGAGTTAGTGGAGTCTGGTCTAATGTTGTAGACTCTTAGGGAACTCCCTCTCAGCTAGGGTGCCACCACCTCTAGTGGGTCTGTCCTGCCGGTGGGTAAGACAGCAGGGACGGTATCTGGGACATTGTCAGGAAAATATAATTTCAAGAGAATGACTGTCAGTTTCCCAATTACATGCCCCTCCCACCCCCCCGCAAACGTTAGTAAGGAAGACTTGACAGGATTGGGTTTACCGTTGTCACTTCTGATTATTTGGTCAATTTGCTATTTTTGAGAGTTTTGTCAACACCTTGGAATTCAAAGTGTGCCCTTTTGCAATTCAGTCTTGATTATTCAGTTTATTCTGAACCTTGCCCTCTCACAGTTTGCTTAAATACTCATTGGGTTGTAGATAAGAATAGTGTTTCATTTTCTGATTGAGGTTACTCAGTTTACAGGTGTTCTAGTTGCTGTATTAAAAGACTGCTTTTGGGTTTAGTCCTGTGAGGATTTGTGTACTAACTGTACTACCCTTTTGGTCCATATTGCTCAAGGGGAGGCAGTAGTTGGGTTGAAGCTTGACGGGATGTTTACAGGAAATGCACACTATTCTAACAGTACTCTGAGCTCACTGTTGCAAGAAAGGAGTTTCACTTTGCTAATGTATTTGGAAAGCTTGTCAGATGCACTTATATTTTTGAATTCTTTCTTAAGAAACAGCCACAAACACACGTGATTAATTGTTCCATTCATTTGCAATGCCCTGTAAAATAATCTGGGTTACCAAGGGAAGAGAAATTTGAGCTTCGTTATGAAACCAGGCTGTTGACCTTTCATGTGGGCACTTTTTACATTTTTGTAACTTTTACATTTTGTAACATGCATATATACATGAGATTTTTTGCAACAAGATGATTGAACATGTAGGGTACCTTCTGGAATTGGAGGTGGAGGTAGCTGAGTAAAAGGAAACTGTGAATAGGGAACCAAAATAGGTGCTTCCCACACATTAGTGGGCCTGTGCAGGTACAGGTTTGTTGCTTATGGTGATATGACTGAAAATGATGAAGCTGGGTGTGTTGAGAGCTGACCATCTTGCCCACTGCAGCATTCCTAAGGTGGGTTGGGTGAATGTGATGCATGGCAAGTCCATCATAAAGTAGTGGGGTGCCAAAATTGGTTGTTGAATTCAGTCTGATTTGTAATCTTAGCAATCCATTGTTGCTGAGTTATCAGATTGCTTATCTGATGTCTGGTACAGGATGCACAGAAATTTTCTCCAATTAAATATATGGAGCATTGGAGCTATTGTTTTCAGTCATTGCCAAATTCCATTCCCTAACTGCCAACACTATCCTTCTGACTTACCATCTGATGAGCCTGTCTCTCCACAAGATTGGTGTTACATATGATCCTGAGATGAGCTTCTGACATCACAGCCATCCTTTTATAAGATTACTTCTATTCACTTTGTTTGCATTACTCAACTTCCCAATTTGACTGACATGCTGCTGAAGCTTATCCATGTCTTTGTTACCTCTGGGCATGATTATTTCAACACACTCCTGGCTGGGTTCATACTTTCTACCCTCCATAGGCTTGAGGTTATCTGAATTTCTATGAACCATGCCTTGTCTTGCAGCAAGACCTATTTCCCTGCCACACTCGCGCTGACTCTTCTAAATTGCCTACCAGTCGAGCCATGTTATTGAATCATAGTCATAGAGATGTATAGCATGGAAACAGACCCTTTTGTCCAACCTGTCCATGCTGATCAGATATCCCAACCTAATCTAGTCCCATTTGCCAGCACTTGACCCATATCCCTCTAAACCCTTCCTATTCATAGACCCATCCAGATGCCTTTTAAATGTTGTAATTGTATCAGCCTCCATCCACTTGTCTTGAGTTGAAAATTCTCATGCTAGTTTTGCTAGTACATGGCCCTGAACCTCCTATTTCTTTATAATTATCTCAAATTTAACAGAGCTCTGAGATATCTGCTCTCCTTTAACTCAGGGCTCTTGGCCATTTCCAATGTTTCAACAACCATTTTTGTGCGTCTGATTTTGGAGGAACAAACATGAGCAAAAACTAGCGATAGGTGTAAAAGAGAAGTAAGCAATAACTCAATTTGAATTTTAAGGAAAATGAACAGACCTGAAATTAAAATGTATGCAAAAGGCATAGCAAAATTAAATAGCATTGCTGAAAATAAGCAATTGACTTGATGACCCAATTTATCGGGGTGAGAAGAAACATGGTAACTGGAGATGCAAATCCTTACAAGAAGCTGTGCCATGATTTTTACTTGTTACAAAGCCATCAAGCAGCCTAATAGTTAATTACAGCGTGATCAATTCATAGTTAAAACAGTGACTGCACAGGAAGCTGAAGGTTTTAACTAAACAACACAACAGGAAATGAGCGAATAATATATTTTAATAGGCTCATTGATCCTTAAATATATAAGGTGGATCAGGAAATGTTTACAAATAGGTAGAGCTGAAATTAATATTCTGTTTCAATCTCCTAATATTACAAGTGGGAGTCATTGTTTGCTGCCTGTTCAAATTACCATGTTGCTGCATGCACTGTTCAGTTGGCACTTATCATGTTTCATAATTTTATCATCAGTTGTCCTCAGGATTGATGTGATTTGTCTTGAAATGTCTTAAAAGGTGAAAGTTCAAAACATTTAGATTCTCAGAGGTAGATGATCTGGAATCAGGCAGATGGAGATTAATGTGAATTGGAAGTTCATTTTCCTGAGAGAACAGCAATGGATTTGTTTTCCTTAGAGAGCATTAGGGGTTCAGTCAGTCTGTTATGGAAGCAGATTTTGCAGCTAACAAAAGAACGAGAGATTGTGAGGTGCATGGAGACCCAGTGGACCTGGAAAATCATTTCTAAAAGAATGGTGGTATTGGTGGGTTGCAAAAGACTCCAAGTTAAAAATTGTTACACCATTTCATTGGGCCTTTTTGGGCCTCATGCCTTTAGGCCAGAATTGTCTCTTCCTCCTTTGGTCGCCTTGTAGTTCTTACACTCACACACACAGTCTTAGTTGGAGGAGAGTGGGAGTGCAGGATTGAACAACCAATTTTAGTAAACAGAGGCAAGGACTGGAATGAGTATACAGAAACAGACTTAGCAGGTCTGGCAGCATCTGTAAAGGGAAGGCAGAGTTGATATTTCAAGTCCAGTGACCCTTCATCAGAACTAGCAACTAGCATTTTTGTATGATTTCCAGCATCTGCAGTTATTTGTTATTTGGACTGGAATGAATGTGTTGAGGCATGCTTCATTCACTAGTTGCTGCCATACCACCTACAAAATTTTTTCTTCCATTAAATTTACTTTTGTGTTTTTCATAACTCCCTACTGAAATGAAGATCATACAAGGGGCATCCCTTTTCCCAAGCCGCCTCTTATCTCTCAAACAAATTCCAGCCTCTAATATTTCCCTGGGTTTATAGTTCAGTCTTCAATGCTTCCTCATCTATGGAGGAGGAGTAGTGTACACAAACAGCAAAGCTTTGGTGATGAATGCCAGATTTCTTCAGTTGATTGCAGTAAATTTCTGGGCTGTATAATTACTGTTTCTGAGATGGGTAATTAGTGAAGCTGACCCAATGATAATTAGAGAAAAGCTCAGATTCTTATCTGCTCAGTTGTGATTAGTTGGTTTTCTATTAGCTGCCATTGTTGCCCCTCCTTCAATGTGGATGCCAGTTTCATGGTCAGCACCTCTCTGGTGACTCGGGCTAGTGCTGGAGTCACAGATCTTTGGGCCGAGAGGACATGATTTACTGTGAAGAATGGCATTCTCTCAAGACAGGCTGTTTGTCTCTTTCCTTCTGCTTTTGTTGTTGGACCAGGCAAACTCTGGTGTGGAGAATTTCTGACCTAGTTTGGTGGATAAGGTGCAGCCACCAGTTCCCCTGTCATACCAATGTCAATGTGACCCCCTTTCACTTTAGGATTTTCTCAAAACATTGTGTCCTCCCTGAAGCTAGATGCCATCTGGCCTGGGGGCAGATGTTGCTATTCTATAAATTAAGATGGTGCAGTGTTGATTCTCCCATTGCTTGGGTGACTATGGGAGAGGGGAAATTAGAGCACACACGAATATGTCTGTCTTGTCTCTACTGATCTATCTGATTTTCAAAATGGCTAACAACTTGATCTTTCTTGGAGGAATTTTTTTTCCCATGGGTACTAGAGGAACAAATTTAATTTTTCAAAGACTATATTTAATAATTTTTCAAGGGAATTAGAAAACTGGTTTGTATTAAGAGCTTTATTGATGCAGCCTTCGAAAGTGCATCCAACACGGGACCAATCTGGTAGGTGTCATTCTTATTGAGATTGGGGTGTTTTAAGTCCTGGCTCCTAATCAGAATTGACCAAATGTTGAAAGTGAGCCACTTGTGCACTTAGATTGGAGCAAAATGCAAATCAGTGGCCTTGGAGCAGGCCGCACAATCATCCCTTTTTTGGGTGTCACAATATAGTTCAAACACAGTTTGGAACTGCAGTCTTTCAAGCCAGACAGTAAGATGGTGTAATCCCTACAATGAGGACTGTTAATGAAACCGAATTGTTGTGTTTTTAGAGCAAAACTCTTGCAGCTTTCACAGGTGCAGGATTTTGTAGTGAGCCTCTATGCTATGTTTATCAAAGAGGGATTTGAATTCATGCTGCTTGATTGTATGTTAAATATAATAAACACTGTACTACCATTATATTTTTACTTCATTGTATGATGTTTTACTTCGTAGGATTGACAGTGCAACAGCTGACCAAGACAGTTTAAAGTATCCTTTGGCCAGGGATCGGGGCAGTTCTGCCTCTTACGGATTGCATTCTGCCAGTTCCGCCAGTGTGTCTCGGTATAGACACGATGATATTCGAATCCTCACTGGATTTCAGAATGAAGAAGGGGGTAAGACAGCTTAAAGCCTCAACTGTTTTCAACTCCAATTTCCTGACATTGAAAATCAAACTCATTAATGATGCAATATTTGCTGCTTGTACAGATTTTGGTTGAGTGTTTTATTCCCTACATATGATACTTAGTGAGTGAGCACATATTTTGGTCTGTAATGAACAAATAAATTATTTGAGTCTCCTTAGGGTTCTGAATGTGGAAACACTGTTATATTTGATAGAAGCAGTTGTGATCAATTGGTGGTATTCACCTGAGTCAGAAGGTTGTGGTCCAACGTCTATTCCAGGACCTGAGCATTACAATCGAAACCAAAATCCAGAGGGGTGCTGTCTTTGCAATGTGACATTAAATTAAAACACTTACGCTCCCCAAGAGAATGTCTAAGAGTCAATGGCATTACCTGAAAGAAGTGCATGGGGATATGGTGTCTGTAAATCCTAACCAACAAGGCTGGTTATCTGGTCGCTGTTGCCTTGCTGATTTTGGAAGCTTGCTATGTGCAAATTACTGCATCACAATCGTAACATGCTTCAAGGATTGTTTTTTGGTGTAAAGTGCTTTGGAATGTCCTGTGATTGAGAAAGGTTGCATATAATTTAAGTTTTTCTTAAAACCTGCTTGGCTACTGCTTTATGGCTCTTGTGCATTTTTCATGTTTAGTTTTTTTAAAAAAGTGCTCATGCTAGGACAGAGTGTAGCTAGTTTTGCATCAAAATTTCTATTTTTAGTAATAAACAGAATTTGTTTATCTCTTTCCTAATTTCACATTTACACAATACTGCCGCTAATACTGACATTAGAAGTCCCAAGGTTTATTCATTTTAAAAATAAAAGCAATTGTGTTACAGGCCTCTGATTATTATCCATTAGATGAAAATATGCCAACTGAGAGACTTGATTCGCTTCCCTCTGAAGTGATGATCGCTAGATTGATGTGGGACTGGAGTCTTTTAGATCAGAGTAGTTAAGGGTGATGGCTTTTCTGTAAAACACAAGGCAATAGACAGTAGGTGCAGGAGTAGACCATTCTGCCCTTTGAGCCAGCACCACCGTTCATTATGATCATGGCCTCAATTAGTATCCTGTTCCTGCCTTATCCCATAACCCTTGATTCCACTATCCTTAAGAGCTCTATCCAACTCTTTCTTGAAAGTATCCAGAGACTTGGCCTCCGCGCCCCCCTACCCTGTCGCGTTCTGGCTGTTTGAGCACTGTAATTGTTTCCTCGTTGATGGCCATGCCTGCAGCTGTCTCAGCTAGAAGGCCTGGAATTCACTACTTGTGCCCCTTTGCCTGTCTTTTCTACTTGTGAACGTGTTTCTTGATCGGTCCCCATTGACCAAGCTTCTTGGTTAACAAAGCTCAAATGTCTCCCTTGTGGCCTGTGCCAAATTTTGTTTCCTAGTATTTCATAGTGTTTATTTGTATCTTCAGTCCAATGTAGTGTTTCACTTGGAGTTGGTGTACTTGGTCACTGCCTTTGTGCGCTCTGACACAGCGTGCTTGGCTAGCTCCCTGGGGCAGCAGCAGGTGTACTGTGGTCTGGATCTCCTGGGATCTTACCGTTGTCCCATTTCCCTCCCCTCAGTCGAAGCAAAACACTCAGACACAGTATAGTTTTACCTCCTTCATCTTTATACCGGGCCTTGGAGGGAGAGCACACTGAGATGAGTTCTCTGTTGTCTTTGGAATAGCAGTTTCCTAATGAATTGTATAGGCATTTTACGGGGACCAAATAATAACCAAAGCACAACAAAAAAAAACAAAAACTCTGCTAACTACTAATCTATCCTACAAACAACCAAAGCATAAAATAAGATATCTTGCATTGCTAGTAAGAAATAACACAATAATTAAATAATTAAGTACATACTCAAAATGGATTAACATCAAGTCATAATAAAACCTGTATTTATATGGGACTCCTCCCCCTGGACCAGCCAGAACCACTACCACAGCCAGACAAAAGCCCTTGACAATATGGCAGAAATATCAGTGTCTATATAATTCAAAAAGGACTACCATATTTTATAGAATAATTCAGTTTTTTGGTGCACCATATTTGTGAGGGAGTCAAGGGGGTATATTCCATGATTAACCTCTGCCAATTCGAAAGTCCTGGAGGGCCCTCAGCCCTCGGGCGGGGGGGGGGTGGGTAGAGGAGGGAAGGGAGAAAATAAAATCATTATCCATACGGTTTAAATCTTAGTCTATTTAAGAGTCCAAAAGTCCTTTACCCTTCCGGACTCCAACTTTAATATTTGAGAGAGTCGTTGCTCCAAAAAATCTGCGAGCTGGTCTTCCTCTTCCCGTTCGGGAAAGCCCAGCAACTGAAAATTTTTCCAACGACCCCAATTATAGAAGTAGTCAGTGTGCTCTTGCAAGGTCCGGACTCTCTGCTCAGCTGATTCGGCAGCAGTTTCCGAGGTTGAGGCCTTTTGCTCCGCCCCTCCAACGTGTTGACTGAGCTTTTCAATTTCTCGATTGAGCTTCTGCAGCACAACTCTGGTACTGCTGGTGGGGGAGGGGTCCCTGGCTGTTGAAAACTGCGGGAATTTTTGCCTTTAGTCATTTTAAGAACAACACCAAACTGTTCAACTTTGATGTAAAATGACTAAGTATGCTGGGCAAAAGCTATTTTAAATGATTTAAAAGGTGTGGTGAAGGCAGGTTCCCTACTTTGCCCGAGTCTTAGGCAGGGCACTTCAGACTTGCTGGGTTGCTGCCATCTTGAATCCAGCTTCCAATATTATTATTAACTGGCTGTACATAAGATTGCTTAGCCCATTACCCTTGCCTCCAGCACCCCATGGTTAACTGCAAGCTCTTATCTGAGTCTTGCTCAGCTGAACCTCTTGTTTCACAAAACTCAGAACTGGTTCAGAAATGATTTACTTGGATGTTGCCAGCATTTCAGGATTTGAGCTATAAGGAGAGGCTGAATAGGCTGGGCCTGTTTTCCCTTGAGTGTCGGAGGCTGAGGGGTGACCTTAGAGAGGTTTACAAAATCATGAGGGGCATGGATAGGGTAAATAGACAAGGTATTTTCCTTGGGGTGAGGGAAGTCTAGAACTAGAGGGCATAGGTTTAGGGTGAGAGAAGAAGAATTTAAAAGGGACCTGGGGTGAAACTTTTTTCCACAGGTTGGTGCATGTATGGAATGACCTGCCCGAGAAAATGGAGGAGTCTGGTACAATTACAACATACAAAAAGCATCTGAATGGGTATATGACTAGGAAAGATTTAGAGGGATATGCACCAACAGCTGGCAAATGGGACTGGATTAGGTTAGGATATCAGGTTAGCATGGGTGAGTTGGATGGAAGGAGTCTGTTTCCATGCTGTACATCTCTATGACTCTCAATGAACGTTATCGTATTTGCCATAGATGAGGGTGAGTTGAAGTTCCATGATTAGATGTGTATATTTGTGATATGACTTGCACTATTTCTCGTGTTAAATCAGTTACCTTTTTGTGTGCTTTTTCTCTGATCTGTCAGTGTATCAAAGGATGTTTGCAGTCTTGGGTGTTAGTTTGCCTCCATGAACTAAGGATTCTTAACATTAATGCTCTGACTTCACGTAGTTAAATCAGTAATAGTTTCATTTATGTAACTGTGAATGAGTAGTAGAGATTTGCGTTACAGTTTGCCCTGCCAATGTAGAGTATGCCTATTTTCATTGTATGCACCGTGTTATGACCCAGGGTAAACCCCTCTGCTAATTTAAACCAGCCACACAGAAAAGATCCACCATGTGGTGTAATCTGTTAAAATTCGAGATGCAAACAGCTATCCCAGAGGTCACTCATTAAAGTAAAAATGAGCAACTTTATTCTTTAAGCCCAACAGAGAATATTAAAACCAACAACTATTTACAACTCCATTCTTTCAAACCTTTCTTTTCCCTTCCACTCTACAGTACTAGTCGGATTTTTAAAAAAACGCCCTGATTAAGATTTTCAAAAAAAAATTCAACCTTCAAAACCAGTCAGCTGTTGAATCTTCAGTTTGAACCTTCCTCTGCAGATTTTCCTGTCATCTTTTCAATGTTCTGCTGCACAAACTTCTTTTGGATAGGTACCTTTCAGAGAGCCGTTCTGCTGGCAGTCTGTACTTAGTGACTTGGCAGTTCTACTGCTAGCTGTTCAAAATGTCTGGGTTTATACCCCAAAACATCAGATTGTTTCATTGGTTTTAATTTTATCAAATTACTAAATTCAAATTTGATTGGATTCTGGGATTTTGAGGCATAATTTAAACTGGCTGAATTTGAATTTGTTTTTGTATCATGGCAACTCATCTGTACTATTGGTTTTGACCATTGTTACCTTGTTCAGAATGTTTTGTGCTGTTCTTGCTAGCTTTTCAACTCTCTTAAAGGTACAGTGCCACTGCACCTTCATAACAATGGCTAGACTAAAATTTTTGTCATTCAGTTTTAGATGGATTTGCAAACGCAGTTTACTGAATGGTGCTTTCTGTTAAGTTTCATCACTTCCAGCTTCATTAGTTTATCTAATATGCACAAGTGGCTTTGTCTGTTTAACAGCTAAAAATTGTTAATCCTATCAGACATACTTACTTTTGCAAGTTTAACTTAAAACTACTACAGTGTTTGTGCTTGCTTTTCTGAAAGTGCAAAGGTAACTAAATGTGGAGGTAAATAACTGGAAACAATACAAGTATTATGTCAACATTGCTTACACTAGTAGGTTAAAAGGAAGTCACATAAAACCACAACATCGAGGGAAACAGATTGTGTAACTGGTAGCCTGAGGGACTGCAGATGCCATATTGAACTAGCCTGATGACTCTCAGCATGGTAATGATCCCAAATGTGCTGTATAATATGGCATTTGTTTGTATTTTTAATTATGAATAAGGAATAATTACAATTTGTTTGAAGAAATTGCTTGGGGCCTTTAAACTCTGCCCCTTTCTCTCTTTTCCTGTAGAAAGGAGGTCAGAAAGAGTAAAAGTGGGAATGAGAGCAGAGATTCTGCTATAAAGGGAGAGAATGAGCAATGGACAGTGTGCCGTAAGAGCCTTCCTTATGTCAGGTATGGGACTAGGTTAGTATTACATAAAGCTGAACTTGGAGCGCTGGGAATGTAACAACAGTTCATTTGGCTGTAATAAAGTATGAATGAAAGTGAACCAAGAGGAGACCAGATGCAGGGGAGGATCGAGCAACGCACTTTCAATATTGGAGAGGACTGCATTAACTTAAACAAAGTGTTATACTATAGAATGTTATACGATAGAAATAATGAAAATCACAATGCTAGAGCTAGTGTACATTTCAAAATTAGAGTTTACTTTCTGTATTTTCTAATCTGTGACTGAAAAACAATGAATCTCCAAAAGCCATAGACCACACAGTCCAAGTTGCTTTTTTAAAATGTTTATTTTATGAGCGCTATTTCATGATCTATCTCCGCTGCTTCCCTGTTCATGCTTTTCCATAACATTGTAGCTCATGGCCAAGCAATCTTATTGAACCCTGATCTGCATATTTATCATGGACCTTACTGCCTACCTCTCGTGGGTATTGGTCAAATAACACAGATTACAGTCAGGAAATGATAAGAAGGCATTCAGGGTTTAACTGTATAGTTTTAGCGCTTTCATCAGCTGCGACTTGAAACTGGTTTACAGGACGAGAGTTGTGATGTGTCAATTGGACTATCTACACAATACATGTAACTATTGCTAGTTGTCGGTTATGTTTTATAACTCTAATCCATCTTGTTTGTATCGAGCTTTTGTGTCCAATTTACTTTAAATGTTTGTTCTGGTTATGAAGAGAACTGTATACCTGCGCGAATGCATCTTGTCACAGGTGAAGCCAGTGAATATTCCATTGTGTTGATTGCCTGATCATGAATAATGTTTTGTTCAAACTTTGGTTCAGTTCAGGAAAAAAAGCTCAGTGCTTCAACACTTTTTAAGATCAACTGTTTAGAGTCATAGAGATGTACAGCATGGGAACAGACCCTTCGGTCCAACCCGTCCATGCAGACCAGATATCCCAACCCAATCTAAGCCCACCTGCCAGCAGTCGGCCTAGATCCCTCCAAACCCTTCCTATTCGTATATCCATCCAAATACCTCTTAAATGTTGCAATTGTACCAGCCTCCACCATTTCCTCTGGCAACTCATTCCATACACGTACCACCCTCTGTTTGGAAAAAGTTGCCCCGTAGGTTTTTTTTATACCTTTTCCCTCTTACCCTAAACCTTGAGTTTGGATGCATTAAAATAAATTAATTCATGGAGCTACCACACCATACAAGCAAGGCTAAAGGTTTGGTGTTGGCCACAGTTTCTGAGCCATATTGTTCAGCAGAGACCCGGATTGTTAATGAGCTAATTTCAAGTTTTTTTTTGGATACTTATCAAACTTAGTGCTGAACAATCCCAGTCAGGAACATTTTCAGGAATTGATGGATAAAGTTGGACGCTTGATTGAGACTACCCAAGGAGAAAGTGAGGACTGCAGATGCTGGAGATCAGAGCTGAAAATGTGTTGCTGGAAAAGCGCAGCAGGTCAGGCAGCATCCAAGGAACAGGAGAGTCGACGTTTCGGGCATAAGCCCTTCTTGAGACTACCCAAACTTGTTTAACTAGCTGTGGAGGGTTCTCATCCCATTGGTCTAAATAGAATTTGCATTCCTATGAGAGGTGGAAAAACAAGTTTCTCCAATTCCTTAATAAAAATAAAGTGCTGGATAAAATCAGTTCTGTTAGTATTTATGGAAAGGGAAGCAGAGTTAATGTTTCAAGTCCCAAATGGCTCCTCTTCGGAAGACAGCTCTTGTAAGAGGACATTAATGTTGGTGCATGTATCCTTCAGTTGATATGTAGGATCTTCCACAGACAGTGGTGCAACACTGGTGCCTCCTGTAGGTTGTCCATGTTTTATTCCTGTACTGAGGTGGCAATCATGGCTGTGTAGTAGACCGAGAACTTGTTTCAGATTTTATGTTGCCATCTTCAAACATTGGATTTTTCAGATGGTGAAGGCTACACCAGATTCCAGCTGCAATGCTGGAATTCCTTGTCAGTGCCTGCCTTCTGTGAAAGGTAACTACTGAGACATTGAAAGTGTTTCACATTTTTCAGGCAGTCCATATAACTTCTAATCAACAAAACTGAAGTATGTATATTAGGAGCTTGCTGGTTGGGAGCTTTGGTCCTTTTAGTGTTGAGAACCACCTTGTCCTGTCTCAAATATGTTGGCAATTTCTGGGAGTCCTTTTCTGACAATATTTACTGCAGTGTCAGGTTATTGAAGCTCAGTGACTGAAGTCGTGTTGGTCTTCACTTTTGATTGGAGTCATCTGAGATTAACCATCCATCCGATAAATAAGCTGCATTCCAGAAAGGACCTCACCTCTAGTTAAGTGGAGCATGGGCAGCTAGAGTTGGAGTGAACTAACAATCTTGCCTGATATTTGCCTTAACCTGAAAGGGATCCGTAGTTGATCCACTTGCTAAGGATCACTGCTTGCATAGCATCATGCTGGCAGAGGATAGTGATGAATTTTAGCGGGCATCCATTCTATCAAACTACCCCTCAATTTAAAGCCGAAGTCCTTTGTCCAGTTAAATAACCATCTGTGAAGGAGTTGATATTAGATATGGTGACTTTCTTAAAAGTGACAAACTAAC
This sequence comes from Chiloscyllium punctatum, assembly GCF_047496795.1. Classification (NCBI taxonomy): domain Eukaryota; kingdom Metazoa; phylum Chordata; class Chondrichthyes; order Orectolobiformes; family Hemiscylliidae; genus Chiloscyllium; species Chiloscyllium punctatum. The sequence goes on along the minus strand of NC_092778.1, from coordinate 67,626,369 downwards.
AAAGTAATTGAACCTCAGCCTCTTGATGCTTTAAATCAATATTGAAATTTGGGAATAGCAAGTGTAATGAATCAGTTCAGAAGAGTTCTTGTATAATCCACCCTGTGAGGGAGCATCAGGAGATGCTTCCATTGCTCCCACAGTTGGATTTGTGTCCTTTTTTTTTGGAAGCATGTGATAATCATATCACGTTGAGCACAGAAGACTTTCCTCTTCATTCCAGATCTGTCAGGCAAGAGTGTGGAGCTGTAATTCTATCTCCCCTCCTTTGTATTCAAAGGTTTCGGGGGAATTCCACCACCTGTTTTGTTGCACAGGTGAGAGAAGGCTTTCATCACCACATAAACCAAGCTCATCCCTAACTGCATGTTAAGGGATGGAGTTGAAAATACTCTGATTCTTGATTTTAAAAAGTTTCGAATGCTCCCTTCAATGGGTGTTAACACTTTCCTTTCCCTAATTCGATCTTCCTCATCCTTAGACTTCAGAGGAGTAAGTCTTTGAGTACTTCAGCCATAAATATTCCTTGACTGTGGAAAAGCTGCGAATATCATTCATGTCAGAGTGCTGTTGTCTACCACCACTTGTTCTTCACATTCCTTTGTACGTCTGTGCTTTGTTGGTAAGCCATGTTTCGTTTGTTTTTGGTTTGGGTCTAGAACATCTAGCGGCTGTTGATATCCTGATTATTTTCATCAAATAAGTCCCAATATTTTCTCTCATAAAATTTGTTTTTTTCTTGCAGGGCTTGAGGGCATCCCAAGCACTCTGGCCACTTCTGTTTTTCAGTTAAGTTTGAGAGTTTTTTGGCCCTTAAGGCATTGTTGGAATTGGTCTGGATTAGATTAGATTACATTACATTACAGTGTGGAAACAGGCCCTTCGGCCCAACAAGTCCACACCGAAGCGCAACCCACCCATACCCCTACATTTATCCCTTACCTAACACTACGGGCAATTTAGCATGGCCAATTCACCTGACCTGCACATCTTTGGACTGTGGGAGGAAACCGGAGCACCTGGAGGAAACCCACGCAATTGGGATCTGTCAGAGTTGCAAGGTTGATTTTCATGGAATTCTGTTTTGCGCCTGTCATTTGGGATGCAGTCTGATGGACATGGTTGAAGGAATAAGTTGGTGATTGGTTAATGTCTGTGATTCTGAATATGGACAAGACTTAATCGATCTGGTTCTAGTGTTTGGAATGTGTTGTTGTGGCTTTTTGTGTTTGAATACACAGATCTGGCAGAATATTGTGATGATGAGCCTACATCCTTCACATTTGTTTAGGAAAAGAATATCGTTAGAATTGACATCTCCAAATTTCTATTTTGCTAGTCATCCTATTTCATAGGTTGGAATTTCTTCCAACTCTGTCATTGAACTATCCAAGAAGAATAAACCTGTTCTCCTTTGGAGTACTATAGAAAATTTGGTCAAGTTTTATGGGAGAACCTTCTTTGATTTCATCAGTGGTGTGTTTGAGAAGAACTTCTTCCGAAGTAACTCTTGAAAACTAGTTGATAAGCTCTTTAATACCACGCCCAACTCCGTGAACTCTGTATACTTCCTCCTTTTCAGAGAGAAAATCAGTATAGCTGCCTGAGTGTTCCTTCACCTGCTCTCTTCAACTTGCTGGGTCTCTCTCAGTTGCTGTCAGGTAGCTGGAGTTGTCTGGCAGTAAACACCGTGCGAGGCTCTGTATGTTCACTTGCAGTTGTCTCCATGAGACTCGTGACTTTCCAGGTCCCAAGCCCCTCTACTAGTGTCTTGCATACTTCTATAGCAGAAGATTAACTCTGCACCTGGCAATGGAGTTGGGAGAGGTGAGGGAGACTACTTTTAGGGCAGTAATACAAATGAAGGACTGCAGATGCTGGAAATCTGAAACAAAAACAATTGCTGGAGAAACTTGGCAGCTGTGGCAACATTTGTCGAGAGAAAGCAGTCACTGTTTTGGTTCTAGTTACCTTTCATTTTAGCCTTGTCCTCAAGGGGTGAGCAGCGTGTGTCCTAACTAGGACTGCTCAGTGGCAGTTACGGTTGCTGTCTCTTCCAAGTGGTAGGCTATGTTGAAACTTCGGGATTCTGGATTAGTGGTGCTGGAAGAGCACAGCAGTTCAGGCAGCATCCAAGGAGCTTCGAAATCGACGTTTCGGGCAAAAGCCCTTCATCAGAAATAAAGGCAGTGAGCCTGAAGCGTGGAGAGATAAGCTAGAGGAGGATGGGGGTGGGGAGAAAGTAGCATAGAGTACAATGGGTGAGTGGGGGAGGGGATGAAGGTGATAGGTCAGGGAGGAGAGGGTGGAGTGGATAGGTGGAAAAGGAAATAGGCAGGTAGGACAAGTCCGGACAAGTCATGGGGACAGTTACTGAGGTGGAAGTTTGGAATTGGGGTGAGGTGGGGGAAGGGGAAATGAGGAAACTGTTGAAAAGCTTCCACCTTGCAGGCACTCTGCCTCTATTCCTGATGAAGGGCTTTAGCCCGAAATGTTGATTTTCCCGCTCCTCGGATACTGCCTGAACGGCTGTGCTTTTCCAGCACCACTCTAATCTAGAATCTGGTTTCCAGCATCTGCAGTCCTTGTTTTTATCTGAAACTTCCACCTTGCCTGATCTAGAAGCTTCCAGATGATGCCAGTCTTTTCCTTTTGCTATTTGGCTGTTGAATGGCATGAAGGATGTGTTTGGAAAGGAGAATGCTGTGTATGGTATCCTGTTTATTCCAGTGTACTTCCTCTTTCAATTGCTCTGGAAATATTTATTGGAATCTGTTGTCAGGTTTACTTCTCAAAATTCATGTTTTGATTTTTAGACTTGTACTTCAAAACGTAAGGCTTGAAAATAAGTCTTTCTTAATGAAAGACCACAGTTTGGCAGTTTACCAGAGTAGATTCTTTTGTCATCACAATCTCAGTACTATCAGCAAGTTTTATTTCTGAATGTCCCCTCATGTTTGCTGTGATGGGCAGAAATGATTAGCTGTTTGATTTAATAGAAATGTATAAAGACCTGGCGTTTGTGATGTCAGACGACTGCTCCATTGTCAGCATTTGCCATCATTACTCAATCTGAAAAAGTAGAAGTCCAGAAATTGAACTTTAATTCCACCCTCCTCCAACAGCTGAAGAATTAAGGTCCTCTGAAGCAGAATTCCTAAACACTCAGGAAATTGGAACCAAATTCTCTTTGAGAGCCACAATGCAGGTTTGATACTTGTTACTGACTGAGGTGACCACAAAGATTTCATCTTCTCAACCTTGTCCCCCAGCTGACTGGAGGGCAGCCCTTTGGTCCCCTGGCACTATGCGAGTTTACCTTTGTTTTTAATTGTCATAGCATTGCTTTATATAGTTAATCTTGCTGTAAAAGCCATCGTGAAGCATTGTTGAAAAAGGTCTCTGGTTTTCAGAAATACACACTGTAGAAAAGTTACAGCACAAAGGGGCCTTTGTGGTCATTACACTGATGTAGAATTTAGTGTAATTGGTCCTTTTCATAAAGATCACTAAGCAAAGCCTACCAAAATTGAGTTTTAGTTGAAATTTAATTTTTTTTTTACAGGCAGATATGATATCAATGGAGGACTTGGTGAAAATGCTTATGGTCGGAAGTCGTTGGGGCAAGAGCTGAGGGTCAACAATGTGACCACGGATGTAAGCAGTATTCAGCATGGGAGTCGTGCTTTAGCCACAAAGGAGATGAGGAAATCACAGGGTAAGAATTTTATTAATCTGGTATCTAGATAATAGCTCTCATTGGTATACTTTTATTATGATGAGGTGAGGTACAAAAGCTGTCCAGTTCTTTAGGATTTTTGCTTTGTTGCAATACCTGGTAATACTTTGAGAGATCTTAAATGTTGCTGAAAGAGACATGAAGTCGAAGCTCTTCATCTTTACTGAGAGCCCTTTTTAGCAGTGATCAAGTTGTGTAAATGCCAAGCAATTATTTGAGAGTTCTCAAGCATGAGTTTCTGGTATGTACGCATTCAAATTTCTGGTCCATTCACAGTAGAATGGAAGTGGGATATTTCACTGCGCAGAGAGATTACTTTGTGTTGTTTAATCGAGTAAAGGATAAGTGATTACTCTAGTATTTTAACATTGATCATCATGGCTCTGGGGAGATGGTGTGCCAGTTCTCAAAATGAGAACCACTTTATTAATTGCTTCGGTTTTGGCGGTGCACGACTGTTTGGTTTAAAAAATAGAAAAGTGTAGCATTTTAATGGATAATACCTCCATCTTTACTTTCTCTATATGAGTACATATGTTCTTTAATTGGCATCCATAGTGCAGGCTCAGTCCACATACTGGCTGAGGTTACCAGGCTGAGGTCCCACCTCCTCAACCTTGTTGCTGACCTGAGATATGGTGACCCTCCGGTTAGGCTGACACCAATTGTCTTGAGGGCAGCTCTAATTGTCCTCTGGGACGATGGCAACCTAACCTTTTATTTTACTTGCTATTTGTCTTGAAAGTACAAATTTATTTTTCTTTATTTATTCACGGGGTGTGTGTGTTGTTGGCTATGCAGCATTTATTATTCATTCCTAATTACCCAGAGGGCAGTTAAGAGCCAACCGCATTGCTGTGGGGCTGGAGTTACATGTAGGCCAGACCGGGTAAGGATGGTAGCTTCCTTCCCTAAAACATCATTAGTGAACCAGATGGGTTTTTCCAGACAATCGACAATGAATTCATGGTCACCATTAGACTCCATTCCAGATTTCGTTTTTTGAATTCAAATTCCACCATCTATTGTGATGGGATTCATAGCTGGGTTCCCAGAACGTTGTCTGGGTCTCTGGATTAACAATCCAGCAATTAAAAGACTTTGCTTCCTGATAGTTGAACCCATAAAAGCATTTTGGGACTTTATGAAAAAAGAACATGAGTGAAGATTGTGTACTTTAATTTCATGCACAATTAAATTCAAAGATGTTACCAGCAATGTTTCCTAGAAGTTACACAACCATGTAGCTGCTGGGAGGGTCCACATCCACTGATTCTTGTGCACATGCATTGTCTCATGGTTCTGGACATTTGATGGATATGCACCTCAGAGCTTGGGGCAGCATAGATTGCTAGATTAGAGAAAAAGAATGAGATAGGACTGTCTGCTAAATTCTCTCGAGTGACTCTGATCTGCTGTTCAGGTTATGTACCCTGATTGACTCACTCTGCCAAGCACTAGCCTCAACACACATCAAAAGCATATCCTATCTAATCTACTAATTCTTTATGTTTGAAACCCTCAATCAAACATGTACTAGACTGTGTTTTTCTCACAAGATTGATTTGGTTGAGGTTTTTCAAACTTAAAGAATTCATTTTATCATTTAATAGTCACATTGGAATGCAGGGAAGGAATAGGCCATTTGGCCCTTTGACCCTGTTCTGTCATTCAGTCATGGTATAGCTGGTCTGCTTGTGGCTTCAAGTCCACTTTCTTGTCTGACCCTCATAACACTTGATTACCTTGTCAATCAAACCTGTTTAACATCGCCTTGAATTTGATGCATGCCCCAGCCTCCACTGCTCCCGGAGGAAGAGAAATGTTGACTAACCTCTCCTAATCCTCCGAAAGAAAATGTCATCATTGGCCTGGATGGGAGCCCCCCCCTCCTCTTATGTTAAGCTGTGCCCCTCTGGATTCCCCACAAATAGAAACATCCTATCAGCATCCAGCTGTCCAGTCCCATCACTTTTGTTTCAATAAGATTAGCTCATTCTCCTAAACTCCCAATGGCCACAAGATTCCAACTTCAACCTGCTCAACCTTCCCTCCAAACACAACCTGTTCAGTCCAGCAATAGACGAGCAAACACAATCACTGCTTGTGAACGGTTAATCACTGAATTGTAGTGTAGAGCTTGTGGTGTGTTGGCAGTGTTCCAACCTCTTGGCCCAAAGGTCTGAGTTCAATACCCACCTCCCCCAGACATATGCTGTAATATGTCTGAAAAATATCTTGTTAGATTAGAAGTGGGAAAAGAGGGAAGCTATTTTACCCTTGCTAACCTGGCTGTAACAGGATGTTATTAGAATCTAGTTTGGGGGCACTGAATATTTTGATGTAAGTTGCTCAAGGGAAGTCAGCATGAAGTTTTGTAACAGGTAGATCAGGTCTAATCAACCTCATTTATTTTGAAGAGGGAGCTCATGTGGTAGATAAGCATGGCCATGTACCAGTATTAATCAGGTATCAAGTTTCCAAATAAATTGTTAATAAATGTTATAATACATTGGGTGCAGTCCAGTGCCTTGGATGGACCTCTGGATCTTGTGGTGCAGTGATAGTGTCCCTACCTCCAAGCCAGGAGGTCCAGGTTCAAGTTGTACCTGCTCCAGAAGTGTGTAATGACGCGTCTAACCAGTTGATTAGAAAATATCTATTGCCTATTTTGGACTCGCAGAAATCTGAGTATTGTAATGAAATTTACAGCCACAAAATAGAAATTGCAAAGCTAGTAGATAATCTAGGTGCAGAACTAATAGAATGTTGGGCAATATCTTGACTGGGTTACAAAGTGGGAGTGACATGAAACTGTAGTTAGATCCCATTAGGAGCACTGCACTCATAGAATTCCCTTGTGTAGTGAAGATTGAGTTGATTTAATTAAGATGATCAGAAGAGTTAATAAGTGAAATAGAAACTGTCCCTTCCATTAGGGGACTGTAGAATAGGTGGCATAACCTTGGAGTTAGTTTGTCTGTTGAAGGGCGATGAGGAAAGAGTGTTTCTTCGCATAAATTATTGCTGAGACCTGGAATAAACCTTCCTGAAAGAAAAGATCACTTAAATTCCGAAATTGAGATTGTTGAATTTATGTTGGGCAAGGGGTATTGGAGGTATGGAAATCAAGATGGGGAGGTGGAGTTAAGATTCAAATCAGCTCTGATCAGACTAAAGAGGTTGAATGGGAACTACCACTTTTCCCATGTTATTCACTTGGTTTGTAGTCAACTTTGTCAAACTGTTTAATTTATAGAGCGATCTTTATCTTATTCTGATGAGTCTCGACTGTCCAATCTTCTGCGGAGGATTTCCCGTGAAGATGACAGGGAGCGTCGGCTGGCTACAATAAAGCAATTGAAAGAGTTTATTCAGCAGCCAGAAAACAAAGTGGTGAGTATTTTAAGAAAAGTGAGATGGAAATGCACATCTTAGCATCCTAAGGGACAGGTGAACGTTGGGCCTACATGCTAAATCCTACCAGCTCTCCAGTTGCTGCTTTCTAAGATATAAACATAGGGGAAATCAGCTACAGAGTCATGTTTCTAATTTTATTGTATTTGTTGTATAATTGCAATTTTATCTTCTTGCAGGTTCTAATTAAGCAATTAGACAATGCTCTGACTGCAATACAGGATGTGCTTAATGAGAGGTAAGTGTGAAAATACATTGGTTTTGTCAGAATTTGTAATCCTTTTAAGGAACTTTATGCTTTTTAAAAAAAGATATACTTCTTTCTTTGGACATAATTCTCTCTAAAAAGTACCCTCGAGTTGCTTTGTATATGCATTCGTTGGATATTTCAGGAGCTCGGTTTGCTTTTGTGGATGGAAGAAAATAAATCCTTGTGTGAATTTTAACCTTCCCATATTTACATAATATGGAAAAGTCATTGATTGCATTTGCTGAAGTTATCTTTACACATTATTTCCAGTCGTTTTAATTTAGCCACTTCTATTTGGTACTATTTGGAGATTTAATTTTTTTTTGTAAGAGATGTGTAAAACTCCCAATCAGGCATTTGACCACAGAGTTCCTTCTCAAAATGGGACCTCAAATTAGCACGTCCTTTGGTGTTGGGTTGATGCTCCAAGATACTACCTGGTGTCTTTTTAATTTGTGGAATATCATGTGTTATAAGACTGTAGTCTGTTATACATATAAACCAGGTTGCTAAGCCACTGATCTCAAAAGATCCTAATCTTTGAATAGTTGACATTTTTTAGTTAACTGTTCTGGGATCTGTGGAAGGCAGTGTTTCCAAAATGTGTTCCCATGTGACCCTGTTTTTGAGGCTTGAAAGCTGCTCCAGTTCCTTGGTAAGTGATGGGGGAACAAGGAGAAGAACTTTCACAGCCGAGGCGGGGTGGTGTTGGTCATTGCTGCATTGGAGCTAGTGACACTGAAATTTCAGTTTGTGGTGTCATTTGGAGTCCCGACCCCCACTCAGGGAAGTCCTGGTATAGAGTATTGCGTAAAATTTGCTTTGGCAGTAACTTACCCTTCATAGAATTTATTGTCTTGAGTAATAAGTGAAGTGCTTTTGATTCAAGCTAACTCAGGTTCCAATTACGGTTTTGTGTGACTTTTTGATGACCAATTGATGGATTTTTAGTCTTGCTTGTGACTTGTTTAATTTGTTTAAATGAGAAAACAAATTGAATTTTTGGGGATAGCTGTAATTCACCGTAAACTCTGAACTCGTTCTTTATTTTAAATTTGTCTATATATATGGCCTAGGTATATACATGCAGTGCAAGGTATTAACACCTTTAATTTTTTATCAACAGTAGTAAACTACTTCATGAACTACGACAGGAAGGAGCTTGCTGCCTTGGCTTGCTGTGTGTATCTCTGAGTTACGAGGCTGAGAAAATCTTTAAATGGATTTTTAGTAAGTTTAATTCTTCCACCAAAGATGAGGTAAAACTTCTGTACTTGTGTGCCACCTACAAAGCATTGGAAACTGCAGGAGAAAAGAAGGCATTTTCATCTGTAATGCAGGTTAGTCCTTAGTTTTATGACCTTTCCTGAAAACTGAAATTAGGAATATTTTATTTTAAGTTCACTTTTGATACTAAAATATCTCATTTTGTGGACACACGTTAATGCATTTAGATAACTTGGAGAGCAGATTTAAGGGTGATAAAAGGTCTTTGGGAGCTGTATTGCATTTTCTGAAATTATCAAACTTCTAAAAATATTTTGAGTATCATCATTATGGACAACTTTCTGTTTAAACGATTTTAAAACTCCCAAAAAGTACGAAAAATGATAGTAAGCTGTCATTGAACTCAGGTAAAATATTTGTTTAGTTGGAACTAATTTAGTTTTTTTTTCCTCTCTAGCTGGTGATGGTTAGCCTGCAGACTGTTTTGGAAAATGTGGACACTCCAGAGCTGCTGTGCCAGTGTGTGAAGTGCATTTTATTGGTGGCTCGTTGTTATCCCCATATATTTAGTACCAACTTTAGGGTAAGAATAATGAGGGAAAAATTGAATCATAATATTTTAATTTTCACAGTAAGCTGATATCTGATGCTTTTTATTCTAAAGGACACTGTAGATATACTTGTTGGATGGCATATTGATCACACTCAGAAACAATCGCTTACGCAACAAGTGTCAGGTAAAATATATATTTACTCCAGTAGGTTCTTAGTCGTTTAAAATTCTACTTTGAATTGTTAGCTATTTGAACAAAGTAGTTCAGGTCAGCTGAAAAATGGCAGGTTTCAAAATGGTATTGGCAGCAAGATCGATATCAGTAAAGTGAAATTCAAAAACATTTGAAACCAAGTACCATGTAACCATTTTCACTTAAATTATGTTTGAACCATTTTGTTCTAAGAATGCTCACCTTCATTATATGACCATCTCTTTTGGTTTGTATTTTTTTTGATCAATTAAGGGTAACTTGGTCTTTTTTATCTTTAGGTACTAATTGGTTGTCATTAACCTTAGTCGTAATTATTGAAATAGTGAGTTTTTGGATGGTTGATAGGCTTTCCAGTCGCATTCAGACAATCACTTGCAGTGAATGCTCATTCTGTTCCCTCACGGTTACCTCTAAGATCACTCCATGAGTCTATCCCTTTGCCCTTCCTATTTCCCATTTATATGGTGCCCCTCAGTGGTGACATTGAAAGCAGGGCATCACTATCGAAAAGTATGCTCATGGTATGCAGCTCTCTCTCATCACTGTCTCTGCTAACACCCCCACTGTCAAATTTGGCTGACTCCTTGACTAACATCTTGTTCCAGATGAGCAGAAATTTCCTCCAAGTTGATGTTGAGCAGATTTTATCTTCTAGTCTCTGCTGCACTTTTCTTTCATACTGGCACTACTTTTCTCTGACCATCTGTCAGGTCTGAAGCTGCTATCAACTTTGAGCAGGACTTCTGACTGCATTTACTGCATCACTAAAATTACCTACTTTCACCTCTATATAACTGACCAACTCAACGCTCATCCACACCTTCTGTTACCTCTGGTTTTGATTTGCACACAGCCAGTTTCCCATCTTCTGGAGACATGAACTCGAGGCCATTGAAAACTCTGCCTGTGTCCCAACTAGCCATTTGTCAGCCTTGTGCACATTGACCTACATTGACACCTGATTAAGGAACCCAAGTTTTGAAATTCTCATTCTTGTTTTCAGATTTCTGTACAATTCTCTGCACAGTCTCCTTCAGCTCCACAATCCCCTAACATCTGTGCTCCTCCAATTTTGACTCTTGAGCATCCATGATTTTCATTGCTCCACAGTGGATAATGACTTCAGCTGACAAGGTCCTAAGCTCAGGAATACCTTCTCTAAGCAGCCACCTCTTGTTCTTCTTTTTATTCGACTTCTTATAACCTGCATCTGACCAAACTGCTATGTTATTATCTCCCCATATAAATCAGTGTCAAATTTTGTTAGCACTCCTATAAAATGCCTTTCCTATATTAAAGGCACTGATGCATGTTCCTGCTTTTGGTGTTAAGATAATTAATTAATCTACTTTGAGAAATGTCTATTACCTGAACGAATGTTCATGCCAAGAATTTTAACAACACCTTCTGTCTGTTTTTAAAACAGTATTATGCTGCATTGATGATACAGTGCAACTTGCTAATGCCTTGATGATGATTATGCTCAACTTAATTGCTAGCTAGTCTCTTACTAGCTTGATTAATAGTTGTCATGACTTTGTCACAAGCTCTTCTATGAAATTTTTAACTTGCTTTGCACAAGAACCCTTAAATTAAAAAATTATGGGATTTGTTCACACAAAGGTTGGCTGCAGTGTTTGGAACAGTTCTGGGTTGCAGATCTTGGATTTTCCACAACCCTTCTGGGGCAGTTTTTGGAAGACATGGAAGCTTATGCTGAGGTATGGTACAGTCTTGACAATTGTGAAATTGAGGCGTCCTTCTACATGAAAAAACTGACTCAGTTGTGTGAAACTGCTTGTTTGCTGGTTATTACCGGCTTTTTTTTTAAACCAAAATAAGGGTCCAAAACCAATAACTTTGGATACTGGAGATCTGAAACAAAAACAAAGTGCTGAAGAAATTCAGGTCTAGCAGCATATGTGAAGAGAGGTTAATGCTGCGAGTTCAGTGACTCCTCGTCAGAACAGCAAACTGGACTTGAAACGTTAACTCTGGTTTTTCTCTCCACAGTTGCTGCCAAACCTAAGTTTCTCTAACACTTTAATTTTGGCCCAAACAATAATTTGCTTTTTTCATAATTTGATACTGCTTAGTATTTAGATCTATATTCACCATTCACTGGAAGCTACCGGTTCTTTTTTGAATTATGAATTCATGAAATGTTTGAAGGCTTATGGACAAGATATTTTTCCAGAAAGTTCTGTCGATTTTATTGAACTGTTATGCTGTAGTCTCTTAGAATGCCATTTCAAGAATGCATTGGAGAGTAAAGTTCAGTAAAAGAAAGGCAAATTTGTATTTGTAAAGGACTTTTCTTGCCCACTAAATGTCTTTGATATTTTACAAGTGGCATCTAATTTGCACTTAGCAAACTCCCGCAAACAGGACTATACGAAAGACCAGATCCCTTGATCTGTGTGATGGTGATTTGCATCCAGGCTAATATTTATACCTCAATGAGAATTCACCTGCTGTTACGTTTGTAATGACTCCCCACCATTCTCACTGATCAGCAAGTATTGTCTGTGTCTGCCAGAATGAGCTAACAGTTTTTTTTATGGTTGTATTATGGAGCCAGCTAATGAGAGTACTGACCAAGTCAGATCCTAGATGAAACCTGGCTCGATAGATCAAATGTTTTATTTCAATGTAATCATAGTTTGTTAAAACATAAGGCTTCATGATTAGATTTAACAATAGAACAGAAGTTCATTGCGTAAAAGGAAAAAAAAACCTTTAATATAGAGCACAGTTTGAAAATCTTAGAGCACATGATAAATATCACCTTGTCTATCTCCAACACTCTACCTTTGCAGTTTCATAGATAGAGCAAGTACCCCTTCATCTCAAACTTTGATGTAGCTGGTTCTCTTCAATTCTTTTGTCTGAACTATGAAGCTGTTTTAAATATTCACAAAACTGAAAGCTTAGATTTGCTCTCTCTTATAATAACCTTATGATTGCTAACAGTGTGCTGTGTTCTGGAGAGCTATTGTAGTGCAGTGGTAGTGTCCCTATCTGAGCCAGGAAACCCCAGTTCAAATCCCACCTGATCCAGAAGTATGTCATACCATTTCTGAACAGGCCAATTAGGAAGTATCTACGCTCCTGGTCTGGAAGTTACATTAATTGACTTTATACTAAAGTAATTTTTTTCCATGGATTGTTTTATATTCCGTTCGAGGAGAGAAATTGTATTATGGGATTGTAAGCCCAGTCAGGTTTCATCCGAATTGCTTCAAGATTGGTTTCTCGGTTTCTTTCCTAAGCTAAAAACAGCCCTTGATTATACAATATTTACACACCCACCCTAAATGCAACACAGTACTAACAATCTTTCATAAACATTCCACGTTTCCCTACTTTCTGACAATTAGTGGATTACTTCACCTTCTTGACCTGCAATCAACTTCCCGACCTCTCCGCCCCCACCCTCTCTCCGGCCTATCGCCCTCACCTTAACCTCCTTCCACCTATTGCATTCCCAACGCCCCTCCCCCAAGTCCCTCCTCCCTACCTTTTATCTTAGCCTGCTTGGCACACCCTCCTCATTCCTGAAGAAGGGCTCATGCCCGAAACGTCGATTCTCCTGCTCCTTTGATGCTGCCTGACCTGCTGCGCTTTTCCAGCAACACATTTTTTAGCTCTGATCTCCAGCATCTGCAGTCCTCACTTTCTCCTAATTACTGGATTAGATCAATATTTTGGAAGGACTGACTAATAACTTTTCAAAAACCCTTGTATAAAAGTACCCAATACCATATACCACTGTTTTGAAGTTCAAATTCTGAAAACCGAGTCAGTTATTTTCAAAATATATGCTGACAGTTGGTGCTTTCAAGCAATGTGTGTAAGCTGTTTACGCCAGGCTAAACCGTGATCACTCTGGTGATGAGTCTAACACTTTTGGATGTTGAGTGGGAACGCCAAATGAAATTGACCGATTTATACAGCTGATCCACATCAGAGTAGCAGCTAAATATAAACAGTACCAAATTTGTTGGATTGTCTCCAGCTGGAACTCCCTTCCCGACAGCACTGTGGGCATACCTACTCCTTTTATGGGTGGCACGGTGGCACAGTGGTTAGCACTGCTGCCTCACAGCGCCAGAGACCTGGGTTCAATTCCCGCCTCAGGTGACTGACTGTGTGGAGTTTGCACGTTCTCCCCGTGTCTGCGTGGGTTTCCTCCGGGTGCTCCGGTTTCCTCCCACAGTCCAAAGATGTGCAGGTCAGGTGAATTGGCCATGCTAAATTGCCCGTAGTGTTAGGTAAGGGGTAGATGTAGGGGTATGGGTGGGTTGCGCTTCGGCGGGGCGGAGTGGACTTGTTGGGCCGAAGGGCCTGTTTCCACACTGTAAGTAATCTAATCTTCATGGGTAGCAGTGGTTCAAGAAGGTAGTTCAGCACCACCTTCTCGAAGGCAGTCCAGGATGAGCAGCAACAAGTCCTACATCTCTGTGTGAAAAAGTAATAACTGCCATGTGATGAATTTTCCTGTGAAATTTGGTTTGGTGTGTGGTTAACATTTGTCTCAGGGCAGTGGTGGCCAGTAACAGATTGGTCACAAATTCCTGCTCACTGCTGTGATTGACGGACAAGTGTCCATAAAAGATTAATTTCTTTACAGCTCCTGTGTGGTGAACAACTTGATTATTTGCATTTACAGGATCTTAGTCATGTGGCCTCTGGGGAAGCAGTTGATGAGGACATTCCACCTCCTTCAGTCTCATTACCGAAGTTAGCAGCACTTCTGAGGGTGTTCAGCACTGTCGTGAGAAGCATTGGAGAACGTTTCAGTCCAATTAGAGGCCCTCCAATCACTGAGGCTTACGTGACAGATGTAAGAAAATGTATTGAGATTATTTTTCTAATCCATCTCCTTGCTTATACATCTTCATGAGCTCTTTTTTTTGTAAAACTTCTGTCTCCTTTGGATTGAATTACAAAGTATAAAAAAGTAGGCTTCTCTTTGAATCAGGTCTAAAATCTTCATTGTCTCTTGATCCATCCCCATATCAAAGTTCAGAGAGTCACATGACTGGATTATAATATTTTGAGGATTTTTTTTTAAAACTCTGTTTCTCTTTCATTCTAGGTCCTCCTGAGGGTTGTGAACTGTGTAACCACGGCAAAACAAGTTTTCTTTTCTGAGGCAGTATTGACCGCTGCAAATGAATGTGTGTGTGTTCTGTTGGGTAGCATGGATTCAGATGTAGCCAAACATTGTGAGATTACCATTACTTATGGATTGGATCAGCTGGACAGTTGTCAGATGTTTGGTGCTGAGTACATCATCTCTGTCTTAAACTTGTTAACACTGGTGAGTCTACTTAGATAGTTGAGGGTTTGTTTTTGTACCTGTTGTGATTAGCTAGAGCATTATATTTGGATCTTGCAGCAAGCAAAAGCAGTTTGCACTTATGAGGCGTCTCAAATTACTGCACAATCTATGAAGCGCTTTGAAAATGGAGCCACTGCTCTAGGAAAGCTCAAAAAGCCAAAGTATTGATAACTGAGTCTCAAAAAAGTAGAGAGTAGGGTACATAATCTGATTATAGTGATGTTTGATGTGGGATAGATTTTGGCAGGCTAACAGGAAGTGTTCTTTACTTTTCAAATGAAAATACAGAATTGTTTGCCTCCTTTACGATGGTAGATAGGGCCAGAGTTTGGTATTTCACTTACAAGGTGTATATTCAGCTCTAGAAATCTCAGCCCAGATTTTGTGCTTCCATTTGTGGCATGGAATTTGTATCCACCATCTTCTGATTCAGAGACTAAAGTATTGCCACTGATACCTGTAACAACTAACTTGATTACAGTATGTAATGTCAAAATTCAAAGTAAAATGATTTTGTTTTCCAGATTGTGGAACAAATAAATACAAAATTGCCAGCATCATTTGTTGAAAAACTGTTTTCACCACAGTCTAAGTTACTTCAGCTCCGTTTTCACAGGGAGAAAGAGGTATGGTCGTGGATGGATGAGTTGAATGCGCTCTTTAATAGTATACAATGATGCTAACAAAAACCGAAATTGCAGAAAAACCTCAGCAGCTGTGGAAAGAAGTCAGTTAATGTTTCAGGCCCAGTAACCCTTCTTAAAAACTGATGGTAGCTGCACTTCACTCAATTGAGTCAACAGCATTAGCTGCTCACAGTGAGGTCTTCTCTACATTGAGGCAATGAAGTGTAGGTTGGGTGACAGCTTCACGGAACACCTATGTTTCATTTGCAGAACTGACATTGAGCTTGCTGTTGTCTGCCACTTCAAAACATCACCTCATTCCCTGGCCAACAGCTCTGTCTCAGGCTTGCTGTAATATTCCAGCAAAGCTTGAAAAGCAGCACCTCATTTTCTGCTTGGGAACTCTACAGTCTTCTGGAGTCAATATTGAGTTCAGCAGTTCTAGAGCTTGTGGCACTTTCTCCCATGTCTCTTACACCCCCCACACCAGGCTTTGTTATCACAGTCTGCTATTACAAATCCCTACCCCACACATCAGGCCTTGTTATCACACAGGGCAAAAGTGAGGACTGCAGAAGCTGGAAACCAGAGTTTAGATCAGAGTGGAGCTGGAAAAGCGCAGCAGGTCAGGCAGCATCTGAGGAGCAGGACAATCAGCATTTCGGGCAAAAGCCCTTCTTCAGGAATTTTTATCACAGTCTGCTATTACGTGTCCCTATCTCCTCCCTCCCCCCCCCCCCCCCCCCCCCACACGCATGCACGCACGCACACACGGCCTTGTTATCACACAGTCTGCTATTATTTGCAACCCATTAGCGGCTATTCATTCTCCTAGGCTGACCGTTATCCACTCCTTTGTCCAACTGTTTTGTGGCCTCTGGGCTCTATCTCTACCTATCATTTACTCTTTATCACCCATCACCCTACCTTCTGCATAAATACCAAATTTTCCCAGCTACTATCAGTTCTGAAGAAGGCCTGAAATGTGCCAGACCTGAGTTTTTCCAGCAATTTGTACTTTTCTTTGATATCCTGCATCCGCAGTTCTCTTGGGTTGTTGATATAAAGATCCTAATTTGGTTTATATGATCATTTCATATAGTATGTTGGTTTGTTGAACATCTGAAAATATAATTAGTTATTAGATCTGCTTACCCTTAAAGTTTCTACTTTGCATGTAATTTTGAAGTTGACTTTTTTGATAACTTCAAAATAATTTTTAAGTGGTAATAAATCTTTAAAAAGACGAGAACGTACTGAGTGTTTTCTTTGCAGATTTCAAGGCTGCCTTGAATTCAAAGGATGCTACATGTTGAAGTTAAATGGTTGCATTTAACTAGAGTGGAACTCTGTACAAGGCAATGTATCTGCTTTTACAATAGAGTTTCCAGTGAAACTGGAACGCTGCAAGCATGATCTGTTAAGACTGTTATAGAGAGATGTTGAGACGTTCCAGAATTTATAGATAGTAAACTAATGTTTAAGCTAAAACTGAAAAATTTGAGTGTTGAACATGATGGCGATAGGTTGTCTGCAGCATTTGAAATACTCTACCAACTGTTTCAAGTGGTTCATACACTGATCTGATCATTCGTGAATATTTTTGTTCATACCGTGAGAATTTCATAAAATGAAGATATTTTGTAATGATTTCTAATCAGTGCTTAACTATCTCTTTTCCTGTTGGGTAGAGTGTGAGCAACGTGTTTTGCAATGAAACGTTACCACTCTTAATTAGCACGGTGGGCAGTTGATGTTTTGCACAACCACTTTCAATACATACAGAATAATGATAAAAACTTAAACTAGGAGAAAGTGAGGACTGCTGAGAGATCAGAGTCATGTGTGTGGTACTGGAAAAGGACAGCAAATCAGGCAGCATCCGAGGCGCAGGAGAATTGACGTATCAGGAATCACAAGCCGTTCTTGATGAAGGGCTTACGCCTGAAATGTCGATTCTCCTGCTCCTTAGCTGCTGCCTGACCTGCTGATAATCTTCAATGCCACTTGACTTTTCCTCATATCTTGTTTCCTTACTGATTTAAAAATCTGTCTCAGCCTTGAATATACTTTATGATCCAGCCTCAAGCCCTCTGTGGTAAAGAATTCCACAAATTCACTACCCTCTGAGAGAAGAAATTCCTCCTCATCTTTGTCTTAAATGGACAATCCCATATTCTGACACTATTCCATCTGGTTCAAGACTCTTGGAGCAGGGGAAACAACCCGTCTGAAGCATCCGTCCTGTGAAGTCCCCTAAGGGTTCTGTATGTTTAAAAAGGGTTATCTCTTGTTCTTCTATATTTGAATAAGTACAGGCCTAATCTACTCAACTATCCTCACATATCGAGTCCCTCTATTCTTGGTATCATGCTAATAAATCATCTCTGGACAGCCTCCAGTGTCAGTATAGATAAGGGTTCTGAAAACATGAATGATTTATCATGTGGAACTACAAACTGTTGAGCTGCTCTTTCCAATCTCAGGTAATTGCCTTGGAACTGTGTTTGATAGTTCCGTGTTTACTAATTTGGGAGCTGTTGTTGTCAGATGTTTCTTCTTCGTAATATAGGGGTAGGTGAAAATCAGTGTTGGTTTTATTATTTTCTTATGACCTGAATTTGAATAGAAAGCAAACCTTGTTTGTTCTGAATACTATTTAGATTTGAGTATCTTCTGAGGCTGCAATGCCCTTCTAATCTTTTTTTTAAAACAACAAAATGTATCAAATTGCTGACTGTTGAACTAAGATGTCAATTCCTGTTTCTGTGCTGCTGTAAATCTGTCATGCTGAGATTTCCGACCACTTTGTTTGAGAAACACACGGAAGAAGTTTTGCCCTCATTACCTCAGTGCTCATGTGTCTTTTATGTTGTAATGTGGATTTGATCCCAGTTGAATAAAAGGGCTGTAATTTTTGCTTCAAATATTATGCCAATTAAATCCCTGTTCACTGGTTTTTGTATTTGAATGTTTTGTATTAAATCTTTTTAGTGAGATGTTCAATTATGTTTTTCTAGTAAATTAACTTGTACTTTTATCGAATTTTAGTAATTTTTTTTTGTCAATTTATCTATCTTTTCCTATCCAGGTTGTTTCAGCAGCACAATATGTGTATCAAGCTGTGCTAAGTCTGAAGAATATTCCTGTGTTAGAGACTGCTTACAAACTTATCTTGGGGGAAATGACATGTGCACTTAACAGTCTCCTT
Source organism: Chiloscyllium punctatum (assembly GCF_047496795.1). Taxonomy (NCBI): domain Eukaryota; kingdom Metazoa; phylum Chordata; class Chondrichthyes; order Orectolobiformes; family Hemiscylliidae; genus Chiloscyllium; species Chiloscyllium punctatum. The sequence goes on along the minus strand of NC_092778.1, from coordinate 67,607,785 downwards.
CAAGGCCTGACTCTTCCTCTCGTCTGTTCAGAGATACAGCATGAAGCTTTCAGGGACAGAACATTCAAAGAGGAAAATGCAGAGTTTGTAATAATATTTGACTTAAGTGCCCTTACTACAATTGGAAATGCAAAAAATTCCTTGATTGGTGTAAGTATTACCCTGATACCGAAGAGTTAAATTAATTATGTACGTGTATGGCTTCTCATGAAATTAGACTATATCTTGCTGAATCTTTTCTCAAATTTTGTTCACACACTCAGTGAAAGGATTAAGCTGGAGATCTGTTTTAGATCATATACACCATTGCCGTCCATTTGGGGGACATACGGAGAGTATTGAAGTAACAGCTGCCTTATTTTTCCACATTTTTGCTTCCATGAGAAATGTCTTGCTAGACTCTCCTAGGCCAGAATAGAAATGTTGTCATCTCGGGAGATATGATCCCAGTTGACATTAATACCAGACAAGCCAGTTCCCAGAGTGAAACCTAGTTTGTTCGATTTTAACTTTGCCTTTTTCAAAACTGTTGAGTTTGGTTACTGAACACATCCACAAGGGACTTTTAGAACACCATATTAAACAAGAAAATATGAACTATATAATAGACTAAAAGAAAGGTTGGAACAAGTCCATGTGACATCAGAAAATCATTCAAATTCACACTCTTCCTTTAATCAGAGTAAAATCCTTACAAACACCCTGTGCAGAGTGAGGATTAACTCCACAATAAAAATCTTCGTTCAAACCTAGGTTATTATGGTTGCAGTTCGTTTCCTTGTGGCAAATCTTGGAGCTATGGGTATGCAAGTGAATATGTAAATATTGCTTAAGTATTGAGACATTCTGACTCAGACACCCACCATCCTCTGGATGAAAATAATTCTCAACTTTTCTCTTAGTCTCGATCCCTCCCACTATATTGCCTCTTACTTTTCCATTTGCTACTGGTTTGCCCACTTGGCCATTCCATTGATTTTCCACAGAGGAACCGCTGTTTTCCAAGACCAGGAAACAGTTTGCGAGTGTAGTGAACTTGGGATTCCTGTGCTGTTTGCCTGCTCCCCTTGTTTAGTCTGCTGGTCACCCATTCTCCCTCTGTTTGCACCTGATTAAGTATGGAGGTGACCACATCATCGACAAACCTCTCCGCCATATGATTACACTATAGTAACCTCCCAGGTGCCACTCAAGCTCCAAAACCCATGGCACATGTGTTCTGACTGAAGGCACCTCCTGACATGTGACTGTCCAGACCAGCAGGAACATCCAGGATTTCCCACAATGCAGGATGTGTAAATCGCAAATGTGCCTGAGCTTCCAGGTGTCTAAGCTAAATAGAATATGAAGCCTTAGTTAGATTTTACCCTTACTGCTATTCAAAATAAGCTCGAAAAACCTTTATTTTTTTTCAGACAAGCAGCCAGAACCCCATAATTTTATCAAGCAAAAGAAGTTTAGTTTGGAAACTTTAGAATATGAATTATCAACTTAAATTTGTTGAGCTGTACTTATAGCCTTAATTTGAAACTCTACCCATTTGCAAGAGATGGGAGAGATATCTGTCTATCTGCTCTCCTGTGACACTATACTTTGCTTTTGATGAATTGGCCTCCCATTCTAGTTTTTCTAGTTTGGGATATTTTTGCTCTTTTTTTTTTGAAACCTTGCTCCCATTGCTGCCATGTCCTATACAGATCCATTCATTAAAATGCACATAATCAAAGCAAACTTCCAGCCAGGAATTCCAGGGTTGGAATATAAAAGCACTGTTGTGCTACTGAGATTTTATAAAGCTCTGGTTCTGCCCCATTTGGAGTACTGTGTCCAGTTTTGGTCCCCACACCTCAGGAAGGACTTACTGGCACTGGAATGTGTCCAGCGGAGATTCACACGGATGATCCCTGGAATGGTAGGTCGAACATACGAGGAACGGCTGAGGATCCTGGGATTGTATTCATTGGAGTTTAGAAGATTAAGGGGAGATATAATACAAACTTACAAGATAATACATGGCTTGGAGAGGGTGGACACTAGGAAATTGTTTCCGTTAGGCGAGGAGACTAGGACCTGTGGACACAGCCTTAGAATTAGAGGGGGTAAATTCAGAACAGAAATGAGGAGACATTTCTTCAGCCAGAGAGTGGTGGGCCTGTGGAATTCATTGCGACAGAGTGCAGTGGAGGTCGGGACGCTAAATGTCTTCAAGGCAGAGATTGATAAATTCTTGATGTCACAAGGAATTAAGGGCTACGGGGAGAATGCTGGTAAGTGGAGTTGAAATGTCCATCAGCCATGATTGGCGGAGTGGACTCGATGGGCCGAATGGCTTTCCTTCTGCTCCTATGTCTTATGGTCTTATACCACTCAGAGCAAGTATAAGGTATAATTTTGTAACATGCAAAATGCAAATGTGAATTCTAATTAACATTTGTGAGTAGCAAGGTTTAAGAAGTGTTTTACATCTTAGTTGTCTATGCGTAAGATATATCAGTGTCTACTATCCTTAAACTATGCATAAAGTTTTAAAGGTTCAATGTTTTAAAGCCTATGTTTGAAATATGCACCATGAACAAGTTATGAAGTTCCAGAAGTACATTTTCCTAATCACAAATTACTTTTTTGCAGTTTATTATGGGGTGGTTGTACTTTTGCATGTTAATCGTTTTCAAGAATGTCTTGTGCCTTTCCCATACAGATGTGGGCTCTTTCTCCCACTGTGTTTGCCCTTCTCAGTGATAACCTTACAATTGTACATGCCAATCTTGCGGTTCATTATCCTGCCATCCAGTATGGAGTCTTGTACACTTTATATTCCCATTGTACAAGGTATGTCTACTCTTTTCACATTGGTGTAATTTCTTTTAATTGTCCTGTATAATTTCTGTTTCTTTCATTCAATAAAGTCAAATGACATTTTAACTAATCAAAGTACCTTCCATTTAAAGATTAATTTATGTTCCTCTGTAGTGCAATAGTAATTAATTTGTGGGGGAAATTGTAATTCTTCATTTGATTTACAGACACTGAGTTAGTTTCAGCCTATTGAGACGTAACTTATTTAACCTCCTTCGTATCTGAAATTGCGTATTATAACTTGGTACATGATTTTAATTTGTGAAAGACGTTTTGAAGGTTTGTTACATTAGTAGGACTGAGAGTTGGCGAATTTTGGCCATGCAGCAAGAAGTTTGGCCCAGAGGATAAAAGAATCCCTATGTTTAATGGGGCAGGTGGTTCGTGCTTCAGAAAGTTCAGCTTTGCACTAAAGCTTTGATATGCATCTACTTGTATGTTGTTTATCTTAAGTAAATTCTTAGGAAGCTGTAACAGTTAGAATTCAGTTGAAGTCTCCATTTTTCTTTGAAATTTTAGCAATTTTCTAAAACTTTTTTTCTTTCCGGGGAAAAAAAGGTCCAATGATTGTTTTGCCTTTATGTAGAAATTGTTTACTTTTTATTTGCAGGCACGACCATTTCATATCCAGCAGTCTTAGTTCTTCATCACCTTCTCTGTTTGATGGCGCTGTTATCAGTACTGTCACCATGGCAACAAAGAAACACTTCTCCATCATACTGAACCTTTTGGGAATGTTGCTCAGTAAGGATATCTTAAACCACGATGCAAGGTAAACCAGATTTTTTTTAACTTATTTATTCTTTTCCACCGAAACATTTTTGGTTTGACATTTTCCATTGCAAATTCTTTAACATATAAGAACTATATACTTGGTTTACTTTCTTTTAAAACATATTTTGAATCTCATCAGGAGGTTATTACTAACCTGGGCATTGGAGGTTACCATTTTAATGAAGAAATCAGAAACTTACGCTCCCTTGTTTGCTATTCCACCTTTTCACAAATTCTGCAAAGGGCTGCTATCAAATGGTAAGATTTCTGTCGATGAATGACTTAATCTTAATTTTTTAAAAAAGCAATGTTTACATATTATTCCCTTTCTTATACAGCTGTTCATGAAGATGCTTCGATCTGTCTGCAAGCTTGCAGCAGCCTACAAATTGTTTCTACTTCCTTGCCAAATGATCTCTTGCAAAGGTAGAACTTGAATTTTAAAAATCTTGCCATTCATAACTCTTTGATTTGTGAGAATTCTTTCAGTATTCAAGTTTTTCGGAGCCATGCCTAAAATTCACAAGCTGTTGCGTTTTGCTACACAGATGTGTCGATGTGTGTCGTGTACAGTTGGTTCATTGTGGAGTTCGTGTTAGGCAGGCTTTTGGGAAGCTGCTGAAGACTATTCCTCTGGATGTTGCTTTAAGGTATGATTAACTTTAAAAGATATTTTAACCATCCCTTCCAATATTGATTTGAAGAGACTTTGTTTATTGATCTAAAGTTAATTAGATTGTTAATTTGGAAGAGGGGCAGAGTGTATTTTCCTAATTTACTACTGATGCAGAAATAAGTGGGAGGATGTTGGGAGTCTACAAGGGGATATAGTTAGGTTGAATGAGTGAGGGAGTACTTGACAGAGTTTAATATAAGTAAGTGTGAGATCCTGCAATTTTTGCAGAAAGAATCAGAAGGTAGACTATTATTTAAATTGAGGAGCTCCATACAAGCGCAGTGCAGAGAGATCTAGGTGTCCATGTGTTTGAAACACAAAAGATTAGCATTCAGATGCAATAAGTAATTAAGCCAAATAAGGTTTTGGCCTTTATTGCTAGAGTTTACAGTTTAAAAACAGAATGTTTTGGTACAACTGAACAGGGTGTCGTTGAGGCTGCACCTGGAGTACGGTGTATAGTTTTTAAGAAAGGGCTTTTGCCATTGTGTTACTTTCAAGATTCACAAGGCTGATTCCTGGGTGAAGGGGGTGATTTATCAACAATGGCTAAATTGAATAGGCTTTTTTTCATTGGAGCTTAGAAGGGGGGGTGATCTTATTGAAACAGAAAAGATTCTGAGGGGAAACCAAAAGCAAGGTACACTGGATGCAAGAAATCTGAAATAAAAATGGGGTTCTGGACAACGTAGTGTGTCTTGCAGCATCTGGTGAGAGAAAGTTATCTTTTCAAGTCAGATATGACTCTTCAGAACTAACAACAACTTCCACAATTTTAAAAAGTTCTTTCAGAACACCACGGCAGCTGCCTATTTTGGAAAACAGGAACAATCTGAATGCTTTCCTCATTTGTATCCTCAGAAATTCCTAATATCATGACTGTAAGTCGTCATCACAACTAGAGTGTCAAAACCCTTTCTATAATATGATTGGAGCACTGTGCCGTATCCTTGGTCTAATAAGGGTTTAAAGCAGGGTTTAATATAACTCTTCTACTTTTCAGTTCTGTACCTTTAGAAATAAAGGCCGTTGCTTGTTTTCTACTATTACTTTGCTGATCAACGTCATATTGGTTGATGTATTTGTATCCAAAATTTTTGTTCCTCTACTCAACTGGGACTTTGATCCAAGTAATAAGTGACCACCTTTCTCTTCCCACAAAAACGTACTGCCTCTCATTGAACCATCGTGAGCTCATTTGCCAATTTTTGGCCCATTTTGAAAGTTTATTAACATTGTCTTGTGATTTGTTACCCTCCGTCAGTGTTGACTATCTTCATTCTGCCCGTGTCAGAGGGAGGAAAAAACGTCAGTGGCATCTCCAAATTTAAAAATTCAAATCATGAATGTAAATTATGAACAACAATGGCCCCAGAGAAATTCCATACCTTTTTACCACAGTGTAGTTGATTTTTCCAGTAAAGTCAGACTTTACTCTTTGTACAAAAATTATAACTTTTATTAAAATGTGTAAACAATAGGACACTGTTTATAAAATTGAATATATTTTTTCTTCACAGTAACAACAATCACACAGAAGTACAAGGGATCTCACTGGCTATAAGTAGTCATATGACTAAAGCTCCAAGTAACACATTTCATCCTCAGGACTTCTCTGATCTAATTAGTTTTATTTTGTATGGAAGCTGTCACAGAATTGGGTAGGTTTGAATGTTATTTTTAAATCTCTTTGCAAGTTTTTCATACTCCATAATCGAGTAATTGGCACTTCAGACTCTCAAATGTTCCTGATTGCCTCATGTAACTGGTGTAAGCTTTCCTTTACTTGCAGCAAAGATCATTGGCTGGAGAGACTGTTTCACAGCTGCCAGAGATTGGACAAGTACGATCAGTCATCTATTCCACGAAACCTGTTAAAGACGGAAGCTGTGTTATGGCAATGGGCTGTGTGGGAAGCAGCGCAATTTACTGTGCTTTCAAAACTACGGACCCCATTGGGCAGAGCACAAGATACATTCCAAACAATTGAAGGTAATTAGATCACTGTATAGTCATATGCTATTATGTTTGCATTTCAAGTCTTATAGGGAATTCAGTCACTTGAGCTGTTTTCCATGAAACTTATCTCTTCCTTCCTTGACTAAACTCCCGACAGCCCAACATCCTTTCCTAGTTCACTTGGGTAATGATATTGTAAACATTCTTTTTCAATTACAGTCATCTTCCTTTTTTAAACTAACAATCCATTCCCTTTTCAAAAAAAACTTTTTTTTTCGCAACTTAGGCTGAATCTTTCCAAGCAGGTGACCAAAATAATCTCTGACACTTGATTTCCTTGACCTCACCATCTCCATTTCAGGGAATAAACTGTTCATTGCCATCCTAAGAAACTTCACTGCCTTATGAGGAAAGGCTGAGGGACTTGAGGCTGTTTTCGTTAGAGAGAAGAAGGTTGAGAGGTGACTTAATTGAGACATATCAGATAATCAGAGGGTTAGAGAGGGTTGACAGTGAGAGCCTTTTTCCACCGATGGTGATGGCTAGCATAAGGGGACATAGCTTTAAATTGAGGGGTGATAGATATAGGACAGGTTTCAGAGGTAGTTTCTTTGCTCGGAGTATTAGGGGAGTGGAATGCACTGCCTGCAGCAGTAGTAGACTCGCCAAGTTTAAGGGGATTTAAATGGTCATTGGATAAACATGTGGATGAGAATGGAATAGTGTAGGTTAAATGGGCTTCTGAATGGTTTCACAGGGCAGCGCAACATTGAGGACCGAAGGGCCTGTACTGCGCTGGAATGTTCTGTTCTATCCACTACAAAGCCGCTGATTCCTATAGCAACCTTCACTCCAACTCCTCACATCCCATGTCCTGCAAGGATTCCATCCCATTCTTCCAGTTTTCCTTTGCCTGCGTCATGTCTGTTCAGATGATGCTGCCTTCCAGAACAGTGCTGCTGACATGGCTCCCTTCTTTCATAACCGTGGTTTCCTGCCTGCTGTGATTTGACAGGGCCCTCAGTTGCATCTGACCTATCACCCGTGCTTCTGTCCTTGCCCCTTCCTATCACTCTCAACAATGTGATCGAGTACCACTTGTCCTCACTTTTCATCCCACAGCATCTGCATTCAACGTATCATTCTCCACTATTTCAGAAAACTTTGGAATGCCACCACTAAACACCTCTTTGCCTTGCTCCCCCATTTGTATTTTGCAGGGACTGTTCCCTCTGGGGCAACCTCGTCCCATCCTCAACACCATTTGATGCAAATATCTGTCAAAAAAGAAACCAGTCTTGTTTTTGAATCTGCTGCCGCTGTCGCATTATTCCTGCACTCAGCTCTTGCTCCCTCGGCACCCACCTTTGCCCAGTAGGCTGACATCACTCATGGTTGTGCTCCCTGGATGTCTCCCTAGAAATGACTATCGGAAAAGACTGTGGTGTAATGGTAACACTGCTGGATCAGTAATCCAGAGTTCCAAGATAATTCACAATAGCTGGTGAAATTTAAATTCACTTAAAACCAAACGATTGCCTCTGCAATTTATCAATTTGGTGATTTATAAAACTAGTCTCAAAAATGGTGATCGTAAAAGTATTGTAGGTTTTTGACAGCAATCAGTCTGATTCTAAAATATAAAATACACAGAAAATGGTGGAGAAACTCAGCAGTCAGGCAGCATGTGTTGACAGATAACATTTTGAGTCCAATATGACTCTTCAGAACTACAGAGCTGGTCGTCTGCCTGTGTTCCACTCCTGACCCTTTACCTGCACTTGATCACATTGGGAATTGTTGATGTGACATTGGCTGCCTTAATTACTTGTGCACTCTAATGTGTGTCGCGCGCGCTCTCGCGCACTCTCTCTCTCAGGTCTAAGTAACTTTATCAATCTGCCAATTAAACATGGGTGCTGTTGTTATCTGGTGTCCTGACCTCTACCTGCCAGACAATGAGCAGCAACTGTCACACACTTCCTTCAGTGCTAGTGTCTTGGTTGAGGGAGAGATTGAAGATGAAGCAGTTCTAAAGCGATATCTTGGCTTAAATGTGCATGAGAACTCTGTCTTCACAGCTGTCTGTCACAGAGTTCCACAAACCTGTAGGAGGAAATCTTCTCTCTCTCCCCCAACCCCACCTCAGTATTAAATTAGCACCTCTTTATTTAGAGACAATGTTTTGTGGTCCTAGAGTCTCCCGCAAGGGGAAACATTATTTCACCATTTATCCTGTCAAGACTCTTCAGAATCTTCTGTTTCAGTGAGAAATGTTCGCTCTGTTCCTCTAGCCACACGTTACCAGACCTGAGCTCCGCCAGCATTTTCTCTTTATTTCAGATTTCCAGCATCTGCAGACTTTTGCTTTCTTTTCAGTGACTCTCTCATGTCCTTTTTGAAGGAAGGAAATCTGCCATCTTTACCTGAACTAGTCCAAAATTATCTCCAGGTGCACAGCAATATGGTTCACTCTTAATTGCTAGAATGGCCACGAAGCCACTCAATTCTGAGACAATTAGGGATGAGTAACAAACCATGTCCATTCCATGAAAGAATAAAGGGAAAAAAACATCAGCGTATGGCTGCTAAGACAGTTTTCTCAGTAGATTCAGTATTTTCTTTTGGTTAGAGGATCCCCTTTCTCAGGGGTTTCAGTATTTTCGTCTTTACTTTCCCACCCTGGTGAATAATTACCTCAACGTTTGTGAAATGGCAATCTCTGTCTTCCAGTAAATTCTTATTTTGGAGTGCTGAGTTCACTTATGTTTTGCAAATGTAGCATTCTGATCAATTGTTGTATGTTCCTAACTTACCAAATTTGACTCTCAAAATTCCAGGTATTATTAGGAGTTTGGCTGCACATACCTTGAATCCTGACCATGACATAAGCCAGTGGACCATGGCTGACAATGATGATGGGCATACTAGCAACCAGCTGAGACTTATTCTTCTACTTCAGTTTTTGGAAAACCTTGAGAAGTTGATGTACAATGCATATGAAGGATGTGCTAATGCACTTATGGCCCCACCAAAGGTTAACAAGAGTTTTAATCCCATTTCAAGTCTATTTGTATGGATTGCTCAAATCATTCAGACTCGGAAAACACAGTACATGTTGTAACAAAAACACAAGCTGCTGATATTGTAATAAAAGCACATTGCTGGAGAAACTCAGTGGGTCAGGCAGCATTGTGGTGAGGAAGCAGAGTTTAACGTTTCATGTCCAGTGAGTTTTCACCAGACCTGGTCACCTTGAGTTCTGATGATGTGTCGCCAGACTGGAAACGTTAACTCTGCTTTCACCCACAGATGTTGTAAGACCTTTGGAGTTTCTCCAGCAATTTTTTTGTTTCAGATTTCCAACATCTTCAGTTTTTTCAGTCACATTGTGTGTATTTTTGTCTTGTAACGTTGGCACACTATGTTCTGCTTTCATTTATTTATGATCCTATGTTGCAGGTTATTAGGACATTTTTCTACACAAATCGGCAGACATGTCATGACTGGTTAACACGGATCCGAGTGGCTATAATGCGGGTTGGCTTGTTGGCTGGTCAACCAGCTGTGACAGTCAGACACGGGTTTGATTTGCTGACAGAGATGAAGAACACCAGTGCATCTCAGGTATGTGAAACATCTCCCTGACCATGCTAAAATATAAGGAAGCTGCCTACAACCTGGCATTAAGGTATGTTTTTGGGATCGAGTTTGAGGCGAGTCAAAGTGGAGCATTCTAGCTGCACAATTTACTTCCCTATCTTCGACAATCAGGATGGATTCAATCTAATGGCTAAAGTGGAAAACTAGAAACAGTTCTTAGGAAGAGTTGATTGGAATATTAGCTGCTCAGTGATTTACCTTTAGGAGACAGACCAAGGAAACATCTAAACAGCAGCCCCTGGAATATACATAAAACAGGAGTGATCCATTGACCAAATGCCTTAAAAATGATCAAGACCTATCTGAAATCATTGTCTCACTTCAAAGTATGCAGTAGACAAAACCTGAGAGGAAGGATCACTACAGTTGAATAATCAACTGCAATAGTGCAAAGATTTAATAGGAGGCAATCCAAATCCATTTCTATTCACCAGGCAGGTTACAACTAATAGAACATAGAACATAGAAGAATACAGCGCAGTACAGGCCCTTCGGCCCTGACAGTACCTTATGCTTTCTGCTACTCCACCAATCCTCATATCATAGAACATAGAACATAGAACATAGAACATAGAACAATACAGCGCAGTACAGGCCCTTCGGCCCTCGATGTTGCGCCGATCAAAGCCCACCTAACCTACACTAACCCACTATCCTCCATATACCTATCCAATGCCCGCTTAAATACCCATAAAGAGGGAGAGTCCACTACTGCTACTGGCAGGGCATTCCATGAACTTACGACTCGCTGAGTGAAGAACCTACCCCTAACATCAGTCCTATATCTACCCCCCCTTAATTTAAAGCTATGCCCCCTTGTAATAGCTGACTCCATACGTGGAAAAAGGTTCTCACTGTCAACCCTATCTAACCCCCTAATCATCTTGTAAAATAGTTGGCAATCAGCATTACACAATTACCTTGAAATCTTGAGGTTTACATTTTAAGTGGATTTTGTAATGTCTGGTTTGAATTTATAAATTTGTTAGGTGATATAACAGATTTTTACTAGCACCACTTATCTGGCATCACTGAAGCAAATTCGCAGTTGAGCGTAGTTCACATAACAAACAAATGTAAATCCTGGAGTGCTACGAGTAATATCTTTGAAACATATTCATTTTATGTTTCAGTTATTTCATCTGAAATGATTCTGGCAAAAATGTTAAACCAAATCTGATCTTTATTTTTCTAAAATCAGTACCTTTCATTGTCATAGCTTATTCATTTCCACTTCTAATGGCATGTCTTGTCCAATGCAGATAATAACCATTTTGAACGTTTTTATCAGGGAAATGAAATGGAAGTAACAGTTATGATGATTGTTGAAGCACTGTGTGAACTGAATTGTCCTGAAGCTATACAAGGAGTGGCTGTCTGGTCTTCTGCTGTCCTTGCAAAGAGTCTTTCATGGATAAGTTCTGTGGCACAGCAAGCCGAAGGAAGGTAGAAGTTGTTTTATTTCTAAAGTTTTTTATTTTAAATTTATTAAGTTCGTCGATCTTCCTTGATTAATGTGATCCTAACCAGATGCTGCAAGATTGACCCTATATACTTTATCAACTTTTGAACAAAACATTCTATACCTAGAAATAAAGCTCAGTGTACAATACATTTTATGTGAAGAATTGAGTACAATTGAACAAATTTGACAAATTTCAAATAAAAGTTAAACAGTAGTAATACAGGGAGACCTTAATCATTCCAGTTTGAACAGGGAAAAGCTTAATGTTAAGAGTATGAAAGAAAAGGAATTTCTGATATGTACAGAACAACGTAATTGTCTTCAGTTCACTGGGAAATTAGGGAGGCAGGTAAGGTTGTATATCCTGTGAAATAACAGCACACTTAACAGCATTCACTGTAGAGGAATAATGGAGACAGATCAGAAAACATCAAGGGTAACATTGACTAAGTGGGAAGACAATAATTTCATTGACTTCTGTACATTTTGAATTTTGAGTTAAGCCCAAATTACAACTTTACTGACTTGTCGTGGTTCTTGCTTCCTGCTAAGACATTGGGCCCACAATTGACACTTGGTTGCTGGTCTCTGTTTCTCCAAATTTGCAAATAGTAGAATTCCATTCCTCTGACTGGATAGCAAGCTCTACTAATGTCACTTTCAAATTGTTTGCATGCCTTGATCTCTGGAAGTCAGTGCGTTGTTCACCCTTTCCAATCCAGAACGCATAGCATAATCAGTACGATTCTGATTGGCGCAGCAGAGATGAAGTATATTTTTGATTGGTTTGGGGGTGCGTGGTCAATCTGTAATTGGTCCTTGAGGGCAATGGGCATCAACTGATGTCACCTCACTGTGTCTCCTGATTGCTGCTTTAAGGTGTTGGTTATCCATTGGCCCATTGTATTCTTGTGACTTTCCGAAGGGGAGGGTATAATTTTGTTATTTTCCTTGGCCTGTTATAGAGTCATAGAGATGTACAGCATGGAAACAGACCCTTCGGTCCAACCTGTCCACGCCGACCAGATATCCCAACCCAATCTAGTCCCACCTGCCAGCACCCAGCCCATATCCCTCCAAACCCTTCCTATTTATATACCCATCCAAATGCCTCTTAAATGTTGCAATTGTACCAGCCTCCACCACTTCCTCTGGCAGTTCATTCCATACACATACCACCCTCTACATGGAAAAGTTGCCCCTAAGGCCTCTTTTATATCTTTCCCCCCCTCACCCTAAAACTAGGCCCTCTAGATCTGGACTCCCTGACCCTAGGGGAAAGACTTTGTCTATTCATCCTATCCATAATTTTGTAAACCTCTATAAGGTCACCCCTCAGCCTCTGCTCCAGGGAAAACAGCCCCAGCCTAGATCAGATTACTTAGTGTGGAAACAGGTTCTTCGGCCCAATAAGTCCACACTGACCCCGCCGAAGCGCAACCCATCCAGATGCATTCCCCTCCATTTACCCCTTCACATAACACTACGGGCAATTTAGCATGGCCAATTCACCTAACCTGCACATTTTTGGACTGTGGGAGGAAACTGGTGCACCCAGAGGAAATCCACGCAGACACAGGGAGGATGTGCAAACTCCACACAGTCAACTGCCTGAGGCGGGAATTGAACCTGGGTCTCTAGCGCTGTGAGGCAGCAGTGCTAACCACTGTGCCTCTTGTTCAGCCTCTCCCTGTATCTCAGATCCTCCAACCCTGGCAACATCCTTGTAGATCTTTTCTGAACCCTTTCAAGTTTCACAACATCTTTCCGATAGGAAGAAGACCAGAATTGCATGCAATATTCCAACAGTGGCCTAACCAATGTCCTGTACAGCCGCAACATGACCTCCCAAATCCTGTACTCAATACTCTGACCAATAAAGGAAAGCATACCAAACGCCGCCTTCACTATCCTATCTACCTGCGACTCCACTTTCAAGGAGCTATGAACCTGCACTCCAAGGTCTCTTTGTTCAGCAACGATCCCTAGGACCTTACCATTAAGTGTATAAGTCCTGCTAAGATTTGCTTTCCCAAAATGCAGCACCTCGCATTTATCTGAATTAAACTCCATCTGCCACTTCTCAGCCCATTGTCCCATCTGGTCCAGATCCTATTGTAATCTGAGGTAACCCTCTTCGCTGTCCACTAAACCTCCAATTTTGGGGTCATCTGTAAACTTACTACCTGTACCTTTTTATGCTCGCATCCAAATCATTTATGTAAATGACAAAAAGTAGAGGACCCAGCACCGATCCTTGTGGCACTTCACTTGTCACTTGTCACAGGCCTCCAGTCTGAAAAACAACCCTCCACCACCACCCTCTGGCTTTACCTTTGAGCCAGTTCTGTATCTAAATGGCTAGTTCTCCCTGTACTCCATGAAATCTAACCTTGCTAATCAGTCTCCCATGGGGAACCTTGTCGAACACCTTACTGAAGTCCATATAGATCACATCTACCGCTCTGCCCTCATCAATCTTCTTTGTTACTTCTTCAAAAAGCTCAAATCAAGTTTGTGAGACCTGATTTCCCCCACACAAAGCCATGTTGATTATCCCTAATCAGTCCTTGCCTTTCCGAATACATGTACATCCTGTCCCTCAGGATTCCCTCCAAAAACTTGTCCACCCCTGAGGTCAGACTCACTGGTCTATCGTTCTCTGGCTTATCTTTACTGCCCTTCTTAAACAGTGACACCACGTTTGCCAACCTCCAGTCTTCCGGCACCTCACCTGTGACTATTGATGATACAAATATCTCAGCAAGAGGCCCAGCAATCACTTCTCCATCTTCCCACAGAGTTCTCGGGTACACCTGATCAGGTCCTGGGGATTTATCCACCTTTAACCATTTCAAGACATCCAGCACTTCCTCCTCTGTAATCTGGACATTTTGCAAGATGTCACCATCTATTTCCGAACAGTCTATATCTTCTATACCTTTTCCACAGTAAATACTGATGCAAAATACTCATTTAGTATCTCCCCCATTTTCTGTGGCTCCACAGAAAGGCCGCCTTACTGATCTTTGAGGGGCCCTATTCTCTCCCTTGTTATCCTTTTGTCCTTAATATATATGTTTAACCCCTTTGGATTCTCCTTAACTCTCTTTGCCAAAGCTGTCTCATGTCCCCGTTTTGCCCTCCTGATTTCCCTCTTACTCCTACTGCCTTTATACTCTTCTAAGGATTCACTCGATCTATCCTGTCTGTACCTGACATATGCTTCCTTCTTTTTCTTAACCAAACCCTCAATTTCTTTAGTCATCCAGCATTCCCTGTACCTACCAGCCTTTCACCCTGACAGGAATATACTTTCTCTGAATTCTTGTTATCTCATTTCTGAAGGCTTCCCATTTACCAGCTGTCCTTTACCTGCAAACATCTGCCTCCAATCAGCTTTCGAAAGTTCTTGCCTAATACCGTCAAAATTGGTCTTTCTCCAATTTAGAACTTCAACTTTTAGATCTGGTCTATCCTTTTCCATCACTATTTTAAAACAAATAGAATTATGGTCGCTAGCCCCAAAGTGCTCCCCCACTGACACTTCAGTCACTTGCCCTGCCTTATTTCCCAAGAGTAGGTCATGCTTTGCACCTTCTCTTGTCGGTACATCCACATACTGAATCAGGAAATTGTCTTTACACACTTAACAAATTCCTCTCCATCTAAACCTTTAACACTATGGCAGTCCCAGTCAATGTTTGGAAAGTTAAAATCCCCTACCATAACTACCCTATTATTCTTACAGATAGCTGAGATCTCCTTATAAGTTTGTTTCTCAATTTCCCTCTGACTATTAGGGGGTCTATAATACAATCCCAAAAAGGTGATCTTCCCTTTCTTATTTCTCAGTTCCACCCAAATTACTTCGCTGGATGTATTTCCAGGAATATCCTCCCTCAGCACAGCTGTAATGCTATCCCTGATCAAAAATGCCACTCCTCTCCTCTATTGCCTCCCTTTCTATCCTTCCTGTAGCATTTGTATCCTGGAACATTAAGCTGCCAGTCCTGCCCATCCCTGAGCCATGTTTCTGTAATTGCTATGATATCCAGTCCCATGTTCCTAACCATGCCCTGAGTTCAACTGCCTTCCCTGTTAGGCCCCTTGCATTGAAATAAATGCAGTTTAATGTATTAGTCCTACCTTGTCCCTGCCTGCCCTGACTGTTTGACTCACTTCTGTTCTCAGCTGGATGAGTGGTGCTGGAAGAGCACAGCAGTTCACGCAGCATCCAAGTAGCTTCGAAATCGACGTTTCGGGCAAAAGCCCTTCATCAGGAATAAAGCGTGATTCTTTTATTCCTGATGAAGGGCTTTTGTCCGAAACGTCGATTTCGAAGCTACTTGGATGCTGCCTGAACTGCTGTGCTCTTCCAGCACCACTAATCCAGAATTTGGTTTCCAGCATCTGCAGTCATTGTTTTTACCTCTGTTCTCAGCTGTACCAGCCTCAAATCAATCTCTTTCCTCACTATCTCCCTGGGTCCCACCCCCCTCACCTTACTAGTTTAAATCCTCCCAAGCAGATCTAGCTAATTTCCCTGCCGGTATATTAGTCCCCTTCCAATTTAGGTGCAATCTGTCCTTCTTGTACAGGTCACTTCTACCCCAAAAGAGATTCCAATGATCCAAAAATGTGAATCCTTCTCCCATACACCAGCTCCTCAGCCATGCATTCATCTGCTCTATCCCCTCCTATTCCTGCTCTCACTAGCTCGCAGCACTGGGAGTAATCCAGATATTACTACTCTCGGACCTCCTTTCTAAGTTTGTGCCTAACTCTCTGT